>NW_008676997.1:30506-43206 GCF_000695815.1 Acanthisitta chloris
TTTATGGGATCTGTTTTCTCTATTGTTTACCTTACCTTTTGAAGAATGTTGTGTTTATACTTTCCAACTTTGCTGTTGAATTTATCATACTGTATTTCAAACCTTTAGAGGAGCAGATATTTATTGTACTCTTTATAGAAATCATAAATAACATCTCAAAGTGCTATGTAAAGTAAATAGAATTTAAGAGCTCTTGGATATAATTTTTAGGGTTTGGGAGGAAACTACAGGCCTTCAAAAAGCTGTGAGGCACTCTTCCTTATCTCTTCTCCTTATGATCCTGTTTAAAGTGCTCTAGTGTGAATAGAAAATTCATGTAGTCTGAAGTTGAATAGGAGGCTGTGTATGTTTATATATTTCATTGTCTGTTTATGTATTATGCCTTTTCATATATATATTTCATGGTGTTTGTAGCAAATAATAGCATCTAACTTTAGTTTTTGAGGGCAGTAGAAGAAAGTGTTCCTTTGACTGTATTCAAGGGCTGAAGTGTTTTTTGTCAGCTGCAATGCTTAGCTTCAGACAAGTAATCTTTCATCATGTTCAACTGTTTTCAAATGCCCTACTGTCAGGCAAGAACCAAATTTGAATAGGTGGTGAATTCTGTGGCAATGAAGTAGTTGAGCAATAGCAGTATACTGAGAGATTTGGTGGGAAAGGGAAGCATGGAAATCACCTAGGTACATATGAAGAATCTACAATACATGAAATAAGCCAACTTTTTCTTAGTGTTGTTTTCACTCTGGATATGTGTTCCTATTCTGTTGGCTTTGAGTCTGAAAAACTGGACAAAATATATCCTGAACCTCCTAGGGAGATTTGAAATGTATTCAGGCTTTTTTTTACATCCTGACTCAGATTTGTACAAGCTTGTCCTATTTTGTCTTCTTGGAAGTCACCTGAGTTATTACCATCACTAATGTGAATAAATGCTTTGATTGCACTGCCTTCTCTACCCTTTCAGCCTGCATATGCAAGTGTGGTAAATATAACAGAGGAAAATAAATTTTTTATAATCCCTGATGCCTTCCTCTTCTTAGTGTAGTCTCAAAAGTTGTGAAAAGTCACTGAACCAATCCTCAAACATAAGAAAGGCATTATAAGAGTGATGCAATTCAATGCAGAAATAGGTCTTTAATGTAGCTGTCAAATTAATTTTATGGTTATGAATGTATACAAACAAAAACAACAGATTGTATGACTTACAGTGGGTTATTGAGCTGAAACTCAAAAAAGTGAAATTAATGCCATTTATAAAAAATGCCATAGAAAGGGAAATATTTCTGGTTCTGAATATTTAGAAATTAGGTCAATAAAGTTCTATGCCATTTTAAAAACACCTATAATTTTAGACCTCATTATGAATTATTTCAGTTTAAAAGAACATAGGAGAAGTTTTGGTTCAAGGTTTTAGATTAGGCTTCCTGAAATTGATATTCTCTACTAAGATATTTGGCTGATTTTCTACTATTTTAGATGTTGAATTTTAAGGGATTGAGAAAATACTGCATTGGTATTACCCCTTTATTTTAAGGAAATAGTCTTCTTTAAATGTTGCAAAATGAATATTAGATTTTTTGTTTGTTTGTTTTGTTGCAGGAATACCAGCACTATATACTTGAGAGTACAATGCAAACCGTAATCACCTTACTGAATAATGTTGTTGCGAACAAAAGTACGAACATGATGTTACTCTTTGAAGAAGGTATGTCGTCTTTATCTTTAGTTACTCTAGTTACTCTCCTTTCAGAAAGCTGTTC
This sequence comes from Acanthisitta chloris, assembly GCF_000695815.1. Taxonomy (NCBI): domain Eukaryota; kingdom Metazoa; phylum Chordata; class Aves; order Passeriformes; family Acanthisittidae; genus Acanthisitta; species Acanthisitta chloris. The sequence goes on from NW_008676997.1 coordinate 32,267, forward strand.
TTCCAAGAAAATATGGTTGCAAAGGAATTAGTGAATGAAAGTTACATTATGCCTGTGAAGAATGGCTTTGGGAAGTCGTGGGCTAGAGCTCTGACCGTAACAGTGCAGAGACCCTCTGCAAGTTGTTGCTTTCATTACTGCTCAAACATACGAAAGGAAAAATTGTACAATATTTCTGCACACTTTAAAGAAATAGCTTCTGTTCTAGTCCAATGATGTAGACTAATGGGGTGGAGCTCAAATTGACTATGAAGTCTTAGTCTACAAACCATTGCATGTCTTAATGAAATGCTTACTGGCCAAGTTGGGTGGTAAAACACTGGCACAGGCTGCCCAGAGAGGTGGTAGATGCTCCACCCTTAGGAACATTCAAGGTCAGGTTTGACAGGGCTCTGAGCAGCCTGATCTAGTTGATGATGTCCCTGCTTATTGTGGTGGGGGTGGACTAGATGACCTTCCAACCTGAACTATTCTGTGATTCATTTCATGGTGTTTTATTATCTAAGCTCCTTTTATTTAGAAATAAGTTTTGGTTTACAAAATGAAGATAAAGTTTCTGCTGTTGGAAATCTATATAAATTTTAAAACTTGGTTAGAGATAACATTGATAGTGTTACTTTTGTTTACCATAAACAAGTGAGTGACATCCAGCTATACAGATCTAAGCTACTGTTTGTACTATTTGTTAGTACACATACCAGCCTAGAACTCCAACAAAATTGATAGTAGTAGTCATGTTCTCATTTTCATAATTACCTGAGCAGTGAAAGCACTCATTCAGGAAGTGAGAGAGCTGAGTTCCTGACCCTTTTTTACTCTTAAGGGATTGAATAGACAATGCTATTATGCAGGAGATGAACTGGGACTTGACATTGTAGCTAATAACATGCTCCTCTCCTATGTTTCAAACAGATCCACCCTGAAGTTAGTAGTGTGAGAATAGAGCCAGAAAAAAAGAAAGGAAGAATAGAAAAATATGACTACATTGGAGAGGAATAGTTCATAGGATTCTGATTCTTTGATTATTTCTCACCAAACTGCCTATCACACTTATAACTGCCTGGGGTTTCTTGAGGCTTACATGCACATGCTCCTTTTACTATCTTTGGCCATATCTGCACTGTGTCAGGCAAAATCCTGTGCTGGCACTGACCTGAGTTGCAGCAGGGTAACTTGTTAAAACTGCACAATGACATGCAAAGAAGTTAGTTCAAGTCCCACAAGCACAGTGACCATGTAATTGGCATGCTTTACTCAAAGTAATATGCTCTTTCTGCCTGGCGAATTAGGCGCAAAACTCTTTAACAGCATGGCAGAACTGCATCCATTCCCTAAATATATCTTCTTTATTGTCTCACAGAGCAAACTCCCATGTACTTTTTATGCTGCTAGTAGTATATCAGTGCTCTTTCACTTCTCATCTGCTCCAAAAATAAAACAAATTTCTTCAGTCATGCTAGTTTCTGAACTAAGGAAGTGGGATAGAAACATTATTAAAGTCTTTAATCTTTTCCTTGTGCTATGTCATAATGACTCCAGTAATATTTTCAGACTATTAGTGATTGGATAACACCAACTTGAGTTCACTGAACTTCAACAACCACACTAGAAAAAACAGCACAACAGCCAAAAATGATTTATCTCAAGTAAAATGTCCCCATCTTCTCTTCCCCATTGGCTAATCTTCAGAGTACTGGAAACCTGGATTTTGGCCGGTGCTATATTGATTAAGGGCCTAATTGTCAAGTAAAGAACTTCTCAAATTTAGTTTGCAAGAATGTTATGAAGGTATTGATCTTGTAATTGCAGAGTGTTAGATATTCTTTGAATCAAAAAGGGAGAGAAGTTATTCCATGCAAACCGTAGGGTTTTCTACCCTTTGCATTACAAACTCTAAATATAAAGTGTTAACATGAGGAAAATACCTTAAACTTCCTCTACCATATCTTTGATATTTCGCTTTTCATTTTTGAATGACTTTTGTGTGATGGAGAGGAACGTGATTTAGTAAAATGGAAACTGAGCTCCCTCTTGCAGAATAAGATCCTGGAGTCCAAATGGAAAACTGGAACATGAGTCAGCAGTGTGCCCTTACAGCAATGAAGGCAAAAGAGGGCTGCAATAAGAAAGAATAACTGGAAGGCTGAGGAATGCAATTATTCTCCTCTATTCATTGCAGTGCCTAGTTTTGAACTCCAAACTGTAAGAAAGATATTGACAGACAGGAACAAGTCCAGAGGAGGGCAACCAGGATGTTTTGGAGACTGGACTACACGATGTATTTTCAGCCTCTGCCTGTGCTGTTATGTGAATTTATTCCTTCCCAAGTGTCGAACTTTGTTAAACTTTCAAAGGTTTCTGGCAGCCCGTTTTTGAGCTCTTTAGCTTCTTGAGCTCTTTCTGAATGTTAGCTCAACATTTCATCACATCAACAACTTTCTTCATTTCAATGTCATCTGCAAACTTGCTGAAGGTGCATGTTATTACATCCTATTAACACTCTATGTCCGTGCTGTTAATGAAGGTATTCAACATTCATGAGCTATTCTGCTGTGTTAAAAAAAAAAAGCTGAAGACAGAGTATTATGGATCATCAATTTCCCTTATTTCCCCATTACAGTGTGATAATTAATTCATGTATATATGGAGCTTTAGAAATTAAAACCTCTAAATACTTGCTGAATATTATAAGGATCTCAGGTTAGGTGGTCAGTCCTGTCAAGATTTTTGTTTCTAAGAGTCAGGACCTTAGCAATGAGGATTTCTTTCTAATTTTGTTCATGCCTTTCTTCAGCTGGCCAGACAGTGTATTCTTGCAGACAGATCATTGAGACCCTCGTCACTGTTTCCTTTTGTGCCTCTTAGCCTTCAGAACTCTCTCTTGCTCAAAGGAGTTCTATTAGGTGATAGATTTTTTTTTAAGGGCTGCAGCTTACATGTTGAACTTTCCCCTTTCTCAAGGAAATCTTGCATGATGGCACTTGCTTCATTACTACTTCTGTGATATCTTGTTAATAGCAATGATATGGTTGTGCATTTCAGCAACTTGCATACAAGGTGGATTGCCTGGCATTAATTTCTCTCTCCCCTGAACTGTGTCCTTTTGTGTGACGATACATCAGACACGTGGTGATAACCACTTGAAATGTTTAAAGGTGAAATGCAGAATAACATATGCATCTGAAGTCACAGAGGGAATTTAAAATGGCCTGTACTTGTGTTATCAGCTATAAAACATTTGTTCTGTTAATGTTAATGACAATTTCCATTTAATAATCAGAAGGGAATAATATGATTCAGTTTAATTACTGAGACTGGAATTCAGTAAGGAGACTAGGATTAATACAGGGTCTCTTGTGAGTAGTTAAAGGAAGTTGTTAAAAAGCCAAGACAGTAGTGGTCATTTTTAGCATGGTCTTCTGAGAGAGTGACACCCATTCTCCCTCTGCCTAGGTTTCTTCCTGCCAGTCTCTTTCTTTCCTCTACTGTCTTTTGATTTGACAATTTTAAGTTAGCTTCAGAGAGCATAAAGGTCCAAATATATGACATATGTATTCATTCTGTAAGAATCGATATCTGACGAGAGAGACCCAAGTTAATGCCATAGCTTAGGGAAAGGCAATAGGCTTATCAATTAAATATTCCTCACTAATGTACAACTAATAGAATCGTGCTATACAGGACATGCAGAAAATACATATGTATACTAAGTTAGCTTCAGAGAGCATAAAGGTCCAAATATATGACATATGTATTCATTCTGTAAGAATCGATATCTGACGAGAGAGACCCAAGTTAATGCCATAGCTTAGGGAAAGGCAATAGGCTTATCAATTAAATATTCCTCACTAATGTACAACTAATAGAATCGTGCTATACAGGACATGCAGAAAATACATATGTATACTTATACATTTACAGAAAGAAAGGGATTTTAATACCTTAAATTTCCAGATCACAAATTTAAAAAACATTAAGTTTGCGACCTATGATGTTGGACTATCCCTATGGAAAGTATGTTGCAAAAACCCCCACAAAATATGTCATTTCATCTTCAGATAGGAACTACAAGTGTAGAATCTCTCAGGATCGGTCGGTGCATGGGAGCAACTCACACTATAGCACATGCTTATAGCTGGGTGACATAGGACAAAGCTGTGCCAAGGTTTCAGAAATAGGGACAAGGAGTCAGCAGTGACAAGATGGTGATTTGTTATTGTGGAAGTAGGCTGAGACATAGGATGCAGATCTGTAGAAAAGGGGGTATTGTCAGTTCTACTGGTCATGAAATAACCAGCTATATATTACTTTGTGCTTGTCATAAAGGGGTTAACATTTGTTGACTATAAAACAAAAACCCTGTTCTAAATGCTAGAGTCATCAGCTCTTAAGCAGATGTTGAAAGAGTACAATGGATGATCATCTGTTTCTATAGACAGGCACTAGGGCAGTCTACTGAAAAGATGTATTGTCTGTCTTAAATATGTGTCTATTGACGGGCATTGACATACTGACAAATTTAGACATGAGATGAACCACGGCATCAGATTTGACTGCTTAATAAATGGTGTTAGTGTGCAAGACTGCTTCATTACATGGAATGTGATGAGTAATAAATACTGAAGTGCACTAAATGCAGTAAAATTCTTGTACTCTAGTACAATTTACAGATATAGAAACTCTTTATTTTGCCTGCAATTCAGTCCTTTTGTCAGTTTCATTTCTTACTGTGTTTTTTAGGGGTTGGTTGTTTGTTTTACAAGTAGTTTGTACAAATTAAAAGTAAAAAATGCTAAATCATCTTTGTTGTATCTAGTCAGCAGTGCTTTCAAACTCTTGAGTCCTGTTTGTCTGTGGGTCAGACTCAAAGGCAAGGAAATTCTGCATTCTCTCTGTTGCATCGATTTACTTGTAGGAAGGGTTTGGATATATTATATTAGAGTGTACAGAAATGTCTTTCATAGGCTTTAGCTGCTTCACCAAGATCCACATTATGAAGAAATGAACAAAACAAGTTGTTGGAAAATAGATCTTATAGGCTGCAGTGGATAACTTTTGATAGTCTGTCTGCAGCTATTTATTCCTGGTAATGCCTCAGGTTTATTATGTTCATATAAACAGCTGTTCTCAGTACATATAAAAAGTAATTCTAAGTAATTCTGTCTTTAGAAAAGGTTTCCACTGTTATTGAAAACTGACCTGGTAAACTGTTTGCAGCCCCAGTATTACTTATGAATGAGTTTAAAATTTTAGCTTTTTTTGGATCTCATTATACTCCATAAATCACTTATCAATTTTTTTCATGATGGTCTTGTAAGGGCATGATTTATATATAAATTTCAATACAGTCAGGTTAAATTGGATAACCTTTTCCAGGCTGTACTGCTGTGGTCCTGTGTTTGCCTACTATCCTGAAGTAACCACGGCTAGCACTGTAAGCAGAGGTGTTTGAATGTTTAAAAACAAGTTTCTGTTATACAGTACAGCAAATCCTAAGCTTTATTCCTTATACCTTAATGCTGTTGAATCTCAGGAACTAGAGTAAAAGGGAAATTGAGGGATTAAGAACAATAAAATTAGTCTTTGAGTTGTGTTAAAATGCAACAGCTATTAATAATACATGGTACTTCCAGCAGTTTATATAACAACTGAAGTTTCTAAGGAAGGATCTTTGGTGGAAGTGTAAAATGTTAGCTGCAGCAGTCATAACATTCAATATCATATTAAGAAAGCATGCTAGGTGCTTAAAGCAGGGACAGTTATTAAAAAGGAAGAGGTATGTAATAAACTTTGTAGTCAGATGATCATAACTCATTTACATCTCATGAAAGAAAGATCAACCTTCATAGATGAAGTACTCTTATTCATCTTGTGGTCCTCTGCTTTGACTTTTAGTCAAATGTCAAGAGATTAATTAGATTTCAAATGTCGTTGTATTGTTAAAGTCTGTTAAATACTGCATATCCAAAAAATGACACTCATGAGACCAACGTTCAACTTCAACCTTTTTCCTGAAAAAAATTAAAAGAAGGAAAAAAATTTCTTTTAGATATACAGATCTTTAACATAATGATAGTTGTGACTAATATAATGATGACTATGAATTCTAAGCTCTCTAGATAGACTCCAAAGTTTTCTAACTTAACTAAATCTAACTTACCTATATCTTTGAAGGTTATTCCTCTACCTTTCACTTCCTCACAGATAATTGTATTTCAGCTTCGGTTTCCAAAAGACATTTGATCATGTTGCCCATAGCACACTTTTTAAGACGTTTCTAGCTTCCTAGCCAGCTCTCTTGTCACCTGCTAAATCACCAGTGAAATTGGGCAGTAGACCGTAATAACTTGGCAGCCCAGATCTTTCTCCCTGCTGCAGCCACCTATGCAGTAATCTGAACTACTGTGCAACACTGATTTTAGGGATACAATTGAGTTGTTGTAGAAGCTGGCTTCAAAGTCACAGCATTTTCTTCCAAGATGGGAGCAACTATCTCTAAGAAAAAGAAGAGGACCATGGATTAGAAGGAGTCTGCTTGCAAGGGAAAACTAGTAGCTATAAAATTCTATAGAATACATTACTTTAATATCCTCTTTAAGAAAAGAAACAAATGAAAATGAAACAAATTGCAGACTTTGTGAAGAAATCAGACACACTTTCAGACTGGTTCTGAAGCATTTACTCATTCCTTACTAGCCTCTTTTTTTTTCTAGGAGATTCCTGCTAAATGTTTACAGGATACAGTACAGAAATATTTGTCTAGCAACTGAAGGTAGAAAATGTGTTGTTTCATAGCAGTGCTTCATATGTGCTTTACTGTACATTACCCTAAGCAAATACAAAGCCTAGGTCATATGCAGCATGTTGTGATTCTGAATACAAAGGTTGTCAGGGAGAACAAGTTAGGGAAATCAATATGAGTAAGAACCTAAAACCATTTTTTTCTGTATTTAATCAGTGTTTAGAAATAAAAGCCTCTTGGTTAAATAAATTTAAAATTAATTATTTTAAAATACAGAAAATATGTACAGACACTCTTGTATCATCCTCTTTTAGTAGTTGCAGATGTTGCATTTGGATGTGTCAGACAAAGTCCCTTGGTTGGGAGGGGTACACCTTGCAGCCTCTGTCATGTGGGATATAAGCCTTTCACACCTCCTTGCCAGTAGTACAGTAGTTAGTTCAGTTCTTGAGCACAGGAATGTCTCTATGAACATCTAAAGATGGTAGTCGTGTGTCTTGTGTTGAGTTGAGTTACAGCTTATATGAGAAGTCAGTGGTGGTTGAGCCTGAAGAAGTTTCTTCTATGTTGTTTTGAAGCTCAGAATGCTTTTTAACAGTATTAAGACATATTTTTCTGATACAGAATGCCAGTCACTCTGGTGGAAGTGTATAACATCACATGGGTAAACTTAGAAGTCTGGTATCATAAAAGATAAGTGGAATTTATGTCAAAATAGCATGGTAGTAGTGAAGTCTTTGAGGAAAAAATAACCTGTGTCATCCTGTGATATTCATCAATGCAGCCATCTGAAAAGGATGAAAATAGAAATGGTAATTGCTGTGAGGAACAGTTATGCCATTCAAGTAGAACCAAGCCTGTTGTTGTTGAGAATTGTACCCATAAGGCACAAAATGTCACAGCATGCTTGCTAGAACTTCAAAGGATAAAATAAGTGCATGAAGGCTCAACAGGCTGATCCATCTTGTCTCTCTAGTGCTGTACTGCAAAAAAGAACTGGCATTTCAGTGGCTGGAGTAGGCTTCCTGATACCATCTCTGTGGCCAGCCAAGCAGATCACCTTGCAGCACAGCTGGCTGCTTAAACCGCTTAAGAGATCTCATTTTAACCCCTAATTGATGGAACAGAAAGGAATAATAACAAAAGATGTTCAAAATATTTTCATTCCATGATATTGTAGTCTAAGAGGCCTTATGCAGAAATCTGATGATATAACTGATCAGCTTAATCCGTGGAAAATTAGTTCAGTAAATACAGCTATTTCAAAGCTTAGACTGTGTTTACATTTATAAAATGCTAACCATAATAGAAGTTTTCTGTACCTATCCAATATCTAGACAAATTTAACATTTCTGGGTTTGGCTAAGTGAATACTCTGATATTATTTGGAAGCAGAAACCTCATTTGAAAAAGTAACATTTTATGTTAAAATGTAAGGCATAGATTTTCCATCTGAGGTTGTGGGTATTTGAAGGTTTCCTGATGACAGGCTCAGGTCTGTAAAATGCAAAAGACTTTGAAGCCTTCTGCTCCTTCTCACCCACTCAGTTGTGAAAATTATATTCATTTTCTCCCCTCTAGAGACAGAGGGCTTGGCATTTTTTCTAGGTGCTGCTTCTCCTGCAGTTTGATTATACTAGTGTTCTCATGAAGTGCAACTCAAATCATACATATTAGCCCTAGTGGATTTGGTCGGTTTAGGCAAAAATGAATAACCAGTTAAACACGTATCTATCATGTTAGCTACAGGTTAAATATTGATGTACGAACAATTTGTTACAGATAATAAATTAAAATCTATGATGATGTCCCTGTGTAGCTTGACAGATATCATTAGTAAGCTAAAAGATCATATTAGGGGATGAAATGTAGCTATATGTTTGAAAAGAAACCTGTTTTGATACAGTCACAATGCCATAGGTTGTAGAGCTCTCATATATGTTCTACGCTAGCAGAACAGTATAAAAGCAATGTATCACTGCCAATTTGAGGTAAGTGTGAAGTCACAAAGGCACGAAGTACTATACACAAAATTAAATTTCATCAATCATTACTCTGTCATAGGGACAGCAGTCTTCCGAGGCACTCATGATCCTACAATTAAATTCCATCAATCATTACTCTGTCATTGGGACAACAGTCTTCCGAGGCACTCATGATCCTACTGAAAGAAGTTCATTTTGTCAGTTGCTAAAAGCTAGCACCAGTTTTGGCAGGACCAGGTCTATGTAATGAACAGATAAATGAAATCCAAAGGTTTTTCTACTTTGAAGAATGGTTTGGGATTTCTTTTCTTTGCTTTAAATTCCATCAATCATTACTCTGTCATTGGGACAACAGTCTTCCGAGGCACTCATGATCCTACTGAAAGAAGTTCATTTTGTCAGTTGCTAAAAGCTAGCACCAGTTTTGGCAGGACCAGGTCTATGTAATGAACAGATAAATGAAATCCAAAGGTTTTTCTACTTTGAAGAATGGTTTGGGATTTCTTTTCTTTGCTTTAAATTGTCTTCAGTAGTTGCCATAGCTCTCAAATAGCCAGATGTTTTCCTCTTGTAAGTTGTTTTCAGGAAAATTGTGGACTGAACAGATGTGTTCTTTGCATGAAATATGTTTAAACCATTTGTGGACAATTAAACTTCAATATAATTTTCTCTTTAAAGCAGAAAGGGAATTATAATGGAGACACTGAAGTTATTTACATTTTTTAAGCCTTTTGAAAGTCCCAATTTTTAAACAAATAGAAAGTAGTAGTCTATATTACTGGTGACTTTTCTTGTCATCTTCTTTATTTTCCACCTAAATATGTTTTATTTTTCAAGCTTTTGCCTAAAATGCAACATTTATATGTAGTCTTTATGATGTTTTCTTTTGCTATTCAGGATCTAATTTTATAATATTGTTTAGCTTAGCATTTCCAAACAATTTAAGTTCTGGGTTTATGTGCATTTCACATTTAATAATTCACTTCTATAGTTAAATTTCTTTTGAACTCTTTACTCATGGATTTTCTACCTTCTTAAGGCAGTATATATTCAGGTGAATGTGTTCTCATACAAGTTTTTTAGACAAGTTATTGCTCCTCATCTGGTAGATTTTTCCTACAGCATGTGGTCAGTGCCTTGGAGATTCGATAGGGTAGCTAATTTTGTATATAGTTATACACATGAGCATTTACATTTTATAGCAATGTATCTGCATATAGTCAGTTTTTGCCAGTCAGCTGTTAGGGGAACCTGTTTGAAGTGCCGTTGAAACCTCCAGCTGAGGGACAGTGGTTATTTAAACTGCAGGGACAAAAATGTAGATGTCTACCTGATGATACGGTTTTGGTTTTGGTTTTTGTTTTTGTTTTAAATGTGTGTAATAATTGTGGTCCAAACTCATCTATCTACACTTTTTTTTAAAAAAATCACGTTAGCTTAAGCTTTTTTTCTAATTGGACCAATATTATCTTTGTGTAAGATGGGTTTATGAAGATAAATCTGTCAGCAAAGACATGTGCTTGGGCACATGTGATGGGTTTCTGATCTGACCTTTAAGCAAATCAGTGTAAGTTTTCATTTAAAGTGGCCCTGGCCTGATAAATATTGGGGTTTTTTTGTTTCGTAAACAGGATTTGAAGGTTTCAGTAGATGTCCCTGTGTTGTTAGAAGATATTGCATTACCTAGTTGTTCCTTCTTTTTGGTTGAGAAAAATGTTATGTGCTTCCCTTTGTATTTTTAAGATGAATAGGAGAAGAAATAGGATATCTTTATAAAGTCTGAAGCTGTCTTCTGTCTTCTAGGAGAATGTAAAAACTGGGAAGATGTTTATTGTTTTTCTCCCCACTACCCACCCACCTTTCGAAAAGATAAGGAAAAGAAACCTCTTGTTAACCTGCATCCATTCAGTTTCAGCTTGTCTTGTCTTTCCTGAAGGCCATTCTTTCTTTGCTTATCGTATTGAAGGTTGCTTACTCAAAAACTTCTCATCCCTATTCCTGTGAGTCTTGGCAAAAATCCAGTAAAGAATTGTTAGTGGATTTATTCACACTTTTAAAAGATCAAATTTCCTAGCTAACATGCCCATACGTAAAGCTTTTTAGCCAGTGATGCAGCCATGAAATGTGACTTATTTCCCAGGATGACAATAGAACTAATGCCACTATTGAAAAAAAAGTAGTTATCTGTTGTGGGAGATCGACGGGAGAAATGC
>NW_008676998.1:0-2446 GCF_000695815.1 Acanthisitta chloris
TCCATCCTGGAGCATTCCAGCAGGAAAGCTGCAGCAGGGACTGACTTTGGGAGCCACTTGGCTATGGCTGACCCCAAATGATCTGCACCCCTTCCAAACTGGCTGGAGTTTGGGAAGCTGCAGGAGTTCCCTCCCGCTGTGCCAGCGGAGCCCGGGCACACCGTGCCCTCCGGGGTGGCCGGAGAACCCCCCGATGACAAACCCACCTTGGAGGCGTCGATGACGAAGCTGTGAGCGACGTTGGCGATGAATCCGTCCACGTGCACTCCCAGGTCGCTGCAAGGCAAAGGGAGAGGATTAGGAGTCACTCCTAAAGCAGCAGCACACGGAACTGCGCTCCGGGCGTGGCTCCAGATACGGCGTCAGGCTTTAATTAGCGTCGTGGAAGTAATTAACCTGTGCTCATGCATCCCTAAGCACGGCAGGGGGAGGGAGTGTCTTGAAGGTCCTTCCCAGCCAATCCAGCCTGGGATTCTGGGAAGCACTTAGCAGGACAGGAGCAGAGAACTCACACGAGCACTTACATTTTGACCAGATCTCCATCCTTGAGGATGTAATCCTGGTCACTCTTCAGGGGGGAGAAGTGACACACACAGTTATTTACGGATATACTCGTCGGGAAGGCGATTCCTGGGGAGGGAGAAGAGACAAGCATGGAATCAAAGATGCTTTGGCTTGACAAGGATCTTGCATCCCATCCCACCCCTGCCACGGGCAGGGGCACCTTCCACTTCCAGGTGGCTCCAAATCCTGTCCAACCTGACCTGGGACACCTCTAAGAATGGAGCAGCCACAGCTCCTCTGGCAATTCCACTCCTGTGCCTCAGCACCCCCACAGGGAAGAATCTGTTCCAAATATCCCACCTAATCCCACGCTGAGGACAGGAACTGGGGAGCTCCTGGTGACACATTCCAGTGTCACACAACCTCCACAGCACCCAAGAGCATCAACAACCCTCCCAAGCGACTCCCATCTCCGTGGGGTGACCAGATCCAGGGACTGGGAGGCTGAGGCACAGCAGGAGGATTTGGGTTAAAATCAGCCTCCTGGGAACACCAAACCATTCCCCCCAGGCACCCACGGGGAACGAGACCCACGGAACATCCTCGGAGCAGCCTCACCTTTCTTCATTTCCTTTTCCTTCTTGAAGATCTTGCCTGTCTCTTCCATGATCATGGCATCTCCCTTCTCACACAGGCAGAGCACCGACGCTCCGGAATTCGCCGCCTCCACCACGGCACGCAGGACCCCTGGAATTCCAGCAGACACCCAACCCTGAGCCTTTCAGGGATACACAGCCCCAATCCACCCCCAACACCTCTCCCACGGCACTGCGGCGGGAAAACCCGAGCGCTGCCCAAGGCACAACAAGATTCCAGACTTGGATCTTGACCAAAACGACCCTGACAGGTGCAAATCCCTCATGAATTTATTTCCTCTTTGGGAGTGTTTTCTTGGGGTGAAGCAGCTCTGCCAGACCCAGCAGGGAACTGCTGTGCTCCTGCATTCCTTTGGGAGAAGTCAGAGCTACAGGAACAGGTTTGGGAATTACTGGGAGACATCAAAGAGCAGGGCCCAGCGCTGAGGACGTGCAGGACCAGGGGGAGGACTGTGCTGGGCACTCAGGGCCACCCCAGGGCCCTGTTCTCCAGGGAACACAGCTGCTCCCAGCCTGGATCCAACAGGAGTGCCAGCCTGGCTCACACCTCATGGACAAACTGCAGGAAAAGGGCTGGAAAAGCAGCAGTTTGGGTTAAAAGGCTGTGGAGTGACACTCCTCGTCCCCGTGGCTGACACTCCCCAGGGAGTCACAGCACTGACCCCAAAATATTCCGGGATCTGGGAGTGTCCCCTCATCCCATGAGGGCACTGTAGGCACAAGGGGCTGTTCTGGGGGAGTCTGCACTGGGCAGGGGGAATGTGCTTCCCTGGTGTCCCACAGAATCCTTGGAGGTGCTGGGAGGATGTTTACACCCAGGTGAGTTTTCCACCCCATGCAACAAATGAAACTTCAACCCCTTTCAGCCACCTCTCCGTGAGAAAGTTGGGAATATGCTCAAGCCCAGATAAAGCCTGCTGAGAGCTGCCCGTGGCTGGCGAGAAAATAAAACAAACAGGGAAGCAGATAAACTGGGAACCCTCAGAGCATTCCAAGGGATCCCAGGAGCAGCTGAGAGCACTGGCCAGAACACTCCTGGTTCTCCACGTGTCGCTCGGGACTCAAAGCACTTCACACCCTCAGACCCAACAACAAGTTTTTCGCGTTTTGCTCTTCCCAAGGGGGAAGAACTTTCCTCCGGGAAGGCAGGAGAACACTTTCCCCAGCAGACCGAGGAGCCAAAGCGGCGGCGATTTCCCTTCCCGAAGGGAATCTGCGTCCTGCCCCGGGACGGCGCCGGGGCCAGCGGGAACCGGCACGGGAGGCCCCGGGAACCGGTCCGGGCG
>NW_008676999.1:0-309 GCF_000695815.1 Acanthisitta chloris
GGGCACTGTGGGGAGCGGAGCCTCCGCGCCTCAGCCGCGGGATCCGCGCCGGGAGTGAGACGCGGGAGCGCCGGGATGTCACGGGCACTGCGGAACCTCGCGGGGACATCAGCCACCCTGAGCTGGAAGGGATCCACCAGGCCAACTCCACACAGGGCAACTTGAAAGTTGTGTGTGTGTGTATCTCCAAATGCTGTTTCATCTCCATAAACCATGTATGGTTTAACCATACGTGTGTGTGTGTGTGTGTATATATCGCCAAATGCTATTTCATCTCCGACTGGCTCGGGGCACGACCCCTTCCTTGGG
>NW_008676999.1:465-3199 GCF_000695815.1 Acanthisitta chloris
CTGGACCGCCCTCGTTGTGAGAAGCTCGTCCCTAATACAAAATCACAGAATCACAATGAGTTAGGTTGGATGGGACTGCTTCGGTAATCTGGTCCAACCTCCCTGCTCAAGCAGGGTCATCCTAGAGCACATGGCACAGGTGTGTGTCCAGACGGGAATATCTCCAGTGAGGGAGAATCCGTGACCTCTCTGGGCAATCCATTTCGGTGCGCAGTCACTAGTACAGTAAAGAAGTTCTTCCTCATATTCCCGACCTGAACGTTCCCTGAGGCAGCTTTACACCATGCCCTCGTGTCCTGTGGCTGGAGACCCGAGAGGAGAGATCGGTGCCTCCCTCTCCATGCCCTCTGCTGAGGAAATTCTGTGAGAAAAACCTCTGTAGCTCCTAAGTGCGGAACAACCACATGCTTACTACAAATGTAATCCAGGCTTTTCTATTCTACATACAGAGGGATGATCATCCCTTTTTGGTCCACCCTGGGACTACTCCTCACTTGCAGGGGAATCTCCTGCACCTAGGGTGAGCAGTGGGGGTGCAAGTCTGCTGCCAGCCTTTGGGGGTCAGAGTCAGCTGGCAAAACCCATGGCTGCTGGAAAACCACTGCTTGGAATTCGACATTATGGAGCAGGAGAAACACCCAGAATAAAGCAAATATTGCTCCTTTATTTGCTCTTTATCCCGTATATTAGGGAGGTTTCTTGGATTGAATTGCTGGGGCAGCAAAAGGATGGGACAAGGGCTGTTTCTAGGGCATTCCTTGGTGCTTCTGAGCACAGACAAACCATGGTTTCATAACTAGTTTAGCCTGACAGAACTTGGCACTGCCATGGAAAAGTACGGTGCCTGACTCCTCTCTGCCTTCAGCTGGTGCTGCTGCTGCTACTGTGTTTCACATCCGTAGCACTGGATGTGTGTGCTTGGTTGGAGAACTGGCGCTGCTGAAGACCAGCTTGCTAAAGAAAATCACTAAGCAACTACAAGAAGTGATGGTAGCAAAGCATATGGGAAAAAAGCCATAAAATGTTTGGCGAGAATGGGACCACTTGTAGTACCTGCTCCAAGGTTAGAACAGCTTAAAGTAGTACAAGACTAAAGCATTATCTGCCTGCAGCATGGCTGTATTTTTTTTTCTTTTGTGCTTCTTCTGCTTCTTCTCTTTGAAAATTTATCTTAACCCATTTCTTTAATGTGCAACTCCCCCCTCTTCTCATAAACTTACCGCAACCTCTTTCTTTAAAGAAAATGCAACTGGAAGAGAATTAACTTGGGAGCAGGACAAATGCAAGGGTAAGGCTTTATGCGTGTCATCCTAATGGCACTCCAAAAATGTGCACTGAAATTAATATTTCCTTTTTTGGGAGCAGAACACTGTGTGCCTTGTACGGATTTGGAAGTGTTTTGGTCCTCCCATCCCTCAGCTCATCAATGCTGCTGTAAAATGATCTGGCTATCTTGCAACAAGGGGTTTATTCTTGTGCATGGTTTTCGGACCTGATCTCCTTTCACATGCACAGTCAGCAGCTTTAAACACACTCAGGATAATTCTTTATGAACTTGTGACATGGCATGTGAAGTTTGGGCTGACAGTCCTTTAATGCTTTAAAAGCAAGTGGGTTTTCATCCTACCAAAGCATATATGATTTAAGATTGTTTCAAGAATGCCTTTTTGTTTTGTCATATCATGTGAACAATGAGAGTTTTAAGGTACAGCTTTATGTTTAATAAATATAAGCTGTATGTTCTGTATGTTTATTATATTACTAAGCAGAATATATTGATACAATGAACAGTATTTTATATTAACTACAACTATATATATGACTTTATAGTTGCTAAGTAGGCTAATTCTGCTGTCTTCCAGGTCCTGATTCATGTCCTGTCTTGATGTATCTTGTGCCGTTTTTCTGAGCATGCATCACTTTGCATTAATTTGCAAAAAAACAGTCAGTCACAAATTCTCGTCACAAACTCTCCAGTGGCTGCAGATTTCGGCAATTAAAAAATCTTGGAATAGCCTTATTTTTTATTATACCATGCTATAATTATAAGTATAGTTGGACTGAAATATTTTTGAAACGTCTCAGTGACTTCATGAGAAGGATGTTGGGGAATGTAGTGTTTCACCCCTTGTAAGCAAAAATTCACATAATATTTTTATTGATCTTTGGAGGGATAAAATATGGATGTCTCCATACTCTGGACTACATATATTAGGTTTAAAAGGAAGGCCGTGTGGGCCAAGGATATGTGGTTTGCTTTCTTTGTAGTAATATGCAAAACTATTTTTGTGTCACAAGTCTTTGTAAAATCTCATTTGTGAAATTCTTAGATATATCTCTACTGAATACATTCAACCTCTCAGCTTATAAGGCCATATATATATTGTGCTCCCACTGATTCAAGTAAAGTCTGTTGAAATCAGCAGGGGCTGTGAAATTTTACTGAAAATAGTTTTATGTTGAATATGTTGTTAGGACTTTGTGTGGAAGCAAGCAATGCCAAGAACCATGATGAAGAGGAAGGAGCCTGGCTCAAATACAAGTTGCAACTATCAAATCTGAGAAAGGAGAAATCAAGGAAGGGGAGAATGAGAGAAAGTAAGAAGCAGGAGCTAACAAGCAGACATCTTTTTGGGAAGATAGAGGTGGGGGAAGAAACCTAGCAGCAGGGGTTGAAGGTGAAGGAAAGTCTGGAGCTAAGTCAAGAACTGTCATAGAATCATAGAATCAACCT
>NW_008677000.1:0-331 GCF_000695815.1 Acanthisitta chloris
TGCTCCTGCACCGCGGGCGCGCCACGATAATCCATCAGAACTTGCACCGATCTCTGCTGCCCTTCATCGGGTGTTGCCAAGGCGAGCTCTCTATCCTGGCGCGGTGTGAGGAGTCAAAGTTGGTTGCTTTTTTTTTTTCCTTTTGTTTTGTTTTGGTTTGGTTTGGTTTGCGCTTTTTTTCGCCTTTTTGTTTTGTTTTTAGCGTGTATGTGTTTGTTTCTTAATCCTTTTTTTCCTCTGTCTCTTTCTTTCTTTTTCTCCTTTTGACTTAGCTGCTGCTTCACTTGAGCTCCTAATAACAGATCTGCTGCCTTCCTGGAGACTCCTAATA
>NW_008677000.1:393-646 GCF_000695815.1 Acanthisitta chloris
AGGGAGGCTGGAAATCGAGCGTGAAGCGAGAAGGCAACTCAAGGCAGAGCCTGTTCTAAATGACGTCCATTGAATGAAGAATCAGTGTATCTAATCAGAGATGGGGGAGAGGGAGAGGGAGAGAGAGACGGCTGGAAATCGAGCGTGAAGCGAGAAGGCAACTCAAGGCAGAGCCTGTTCTAAATGACGTCCATTGAATGAAGAATCAGTGTATCTAATCAGAGATGGGGGAGAGGGAGAGGGAGAGAGAGAC
>NW_008677001.1:0-28798 GCF_000695815.1 Acanthisitta chloris
GTCCAGCCCCAGACCCACTCACCTGTCCAGCCCTGGACCCACTCACCTGCTTGGCCCCTGCTCACCTGTCCGGCCCCACACCCGCTCACTTGTCCAGCCCCAGCCCCACTCACCTGTCTGGCCCCACTCACCTGCCCGGCCCCAGCAGCTCCTGCCCTGGTACCCTCCTGGGGCTGCTTCGAGTGCTGAACTTCAGCGCCAAGTTGGAACTGGGCAAAATTTTGTCTAAATAAGACAAAGCAGACTGCCTCCACACACTAGTTCCATACGGATTTGAACGTTTTGTCTAAAGTGGACCAAGAAAAAGCACCAAAAAATGCAGCACACCCTGAAAATCTTACAGCACCTAGAGATGACTTGGAAAATCACAAGTTCTTGAAGATGAACAAGAAGGCATTTTTTTAACCTAAGTCTTGCCTCATTAACAGGAAGTGTGCCTGTAATACACCATACCCACAGTGACCTCCTGACCCAAAACAGAGCTGGTGTATGCACATCATCAAAATCTCCCTGTTTCAATAGACCTTGTTCCTTATTTTCCACACTTTAAAATACTTCAAAAGACATGTTTATGCATAACTTACTTGGCAACACAGAGAATCAGTTCTTTATCTAAATCACAGACTTGTGGTCCATGACTGTGTAGTCTTGGCTCAGATCCTCTGGTTAGGGAAACTTTTCAACAAGGATCAGGGACAGCATTACTACAAAATCCTCACACCCCTCCAAAGATTTGACAAGGCTGAGTTACATTAGGACTCAGGTTCTCAGGCTGTGCACAAAATGTGTTCTCAGTACTTTTCTATGAACATAAACATTCAGTATTATAAGTGAAGGACTTGTAGGAAAACCCCCACTGTAAGATGTTCACCACAGGATACAGACACAGGATTTGAGTGTGCAGTGGCACATCTTAAATCCCTGTTCATTTCTGCTAGCATTTTCTTCGTGTTTCAACTACTGAAATTTTGAACTACTTGAGGTATTCCTGCCCACCTGGATAGCTGGTTTTGCCTAAACCAGTGAAGTGTCCTCCTTTACAGTCAGCAAAGCAGCTACTTGTTTACTGCTTTCTCTAACAAGCAAATAGCCTTTCCTTGTGAAGGCAAATTTACCAAAAAGCACAAGAAAGACCACAAGTTAGCCTTCACCTCTCCTGGTCTGTCTGAAAAACCAAGAAAGATATTTTTCTGATTTTATAGTGAATCATTTACATGAGAAAATGCATTTGTATATAGAAACTGTTTTGATCAAGCCTTACTTACTTACATGACAACCCAAAGCTCAGTGAAGTGGTCCTTATATAGCAGTACCCAATGCAAGAAGGCTCAGGTTTGAAAATGGCCAGAGGGACTCAGCTGTCATCCCTTCAAGTGGCTGCTTTATGCTGCTTCAGGAAAGATTAGAAAACACTATCCCCCCATCCCTCCCAAACCCACAGAAACCAAAAGTTTGGGAAGGTGTGTGTTGTTCCCAAATTAGCCTCTCCTTTCCTGGACCAAACAGCAGAGGACAATGAATTGAACCATCAGCATGAACAGATGAAGTAAGGGGCAAGGCCACAACAAAGCCCTTTGCAGCCTTACAGTGCCCAAAGCAGCAATGATAACCAGAGGGGCCTGAGCCATGTCCGTCTCCTTTACTGTCTTGAGAGGGCAAAAGCACAGCCAGCTCCAGGCATGTCACTGACACTCATCGCTATCTATTCTGAGGCAAGTGCCCTCCATCAAGTGTTAGTCTACAAGACACCAGCTCTTGAACAAGGAACAGCTGGTTCAGACCATGCAAGACAGAAATTACACTGCTTAGGAAGACAAAGTACTCTGAAAGCTCTGAAGTCTCCTCCACACAGACTGACGGTGTACACGCTTAGCTCATGCTAGCAGTGAAAATACTTTTGTTGGAACCTAACTTTCCTTGGCAGCCAGGAAACCTCATTCCAAAGAAAGGCTTTTTTTCCTGTCCTAGTGTACTAGGGATCATCTTCCCAAGCTACGAAGATGGCCATAAGGAGAGGCACACACCCCTCACCTCAGGATGGAGGTACAGAAACACTTGGACACTAAAAAATATGATTATAGGTAATGCAAACATCATAGTCTCGTGGTATTTTTTAATAGCTGTTTATCTGTGATTAATTTCACATTCTAAGAAGTGCTGGGAAAAAAAAATCCCTAAAACCTCTTCAACGAACTGATCCAAGTCAGTTGGCATATTCTATGCTTCACTGCTAATCCTTCACAACAAAATTTCCCTGAAAAAGACAAGTGAACCAGACTAAAAAGCAGAAAACTAGACGAGCTGAAAGCCAAACCTATCTCTGAAATATATTTGTTATGAAAACTGAGGGGTATGCTTCCCTGCGTTCCAGGTAAAATAGCTCTTTAAAGAAGGTGGTCACATAATCTCAAGACATGCCACAGTGAAGCAGAGTGTTGACTCTGTTTTCCTTCACCCATGTACTATGGCTTCTGGCTCCTGGCAGTTGCTAGAAGCTGGCAAACGAGTCACTGTTCATCTCTTTGTGTTGAGCTGGCAGAGGTCAGCACAGCATGTGTTACACAAAACTGCACGAACCTACAGATTATCTAACAATTTGAATATATAAAGTGTTTCTTATTCATATTTGCACCAATTTAGACAAGTTATTTTTAGGAGCCATCTAAAGCTGGGCAGCTTTTATCTCTACCATTTCCTCAAGAATTAGAAACTACCAACATTTCCATATATGTAAATACCCTTACAAACAAGATGACTATCAAAGGTGTGCTGTCTGCTCAGCAGAGACTTAAATCTTGCCTGCTGCTTCTGCAACAAGAAATATAGTAGTTTCTCTTAGAAAATGAGTAGTTTGCTATTTAGAATATCTTTGCATCGATGTGGAAACTATTTAATACATTAATATTTTTATTAAATCTGTTCATTTTCAAGTAAAGAAAAAAGTAGTTTTACTTTTTTCTCTTAGTGAGGGAGAACATTTACTAAGCAGACGTCCAGAGTACATCTCCATTCAAGCAATGCTGTCACCTAAGCACTTCTGTAGTTGCCTCCTCTCTTGAACCTACCATCAACATCCTCACCAGTAGCTCCACTTGCCCATAGTACCCTCAATACAACCTGCAGTCTAGGAGAGCTGAGTGCTGGGAGCAGCACAAAGGCAGGGTGGGAAAAACAGAGCATCATGGAAGCTGCTTGGGGAGAGGGAAGTGAAAGAAAATCCCTTCTCTAGACGATTTTGAACTTCCAACACGTTCTTCACAAAACATGCAAGCACAAGTGTTTCCAGCTCATTTCAAGATAAATTACATGGTGTGGCACACACAGCGTCACCATGTTTCTCGTCAGGGACTCCCTGGGCAGCTATGCATGTGCACACTCTGTGTAGCAAGTGTGACACGTCTGAGAAACACAGGACTCACAGCACTGGTGTTGTCCATGTGGCCTGCACATGTGCAGGAAATCTGATGGTTCACAAATGCTTATATTTTTGCATGTACAATAGTCATTTGTCTAGAGGCCTGATGGGAAACATAGCATGGCCTGGTCAGCTGGATGAAGTCCTGAAATCTGAAAGTTTATGGGCAAAATAGAAGACCCATTTAAAGGAATCCAAACATTGGTTCGTTCAACAAAGGACCATCACAGAACCCCAGGCTGCAGGGCTGCCTGCACAACAGCAAAGCCTCCACCTTCAGCAGCAGTAACTAGGAGGGTGGAGAGGACATGACTAATTTTGATCACTTCAAAGGAATCAAGCCTTGAATCTTATCATAAGTCACAAGGCTCCCCAAACAGCTCAGTGAGGAGCTCCCAAGCACATCTGACACATCACTTACTGCTTCGTCACATGGTCGAGCGATGTGTGCATTTCAAACACACTAAATTCAAACCCCGCCTGATTTTAAAGTCACTGATGCAATCATTTGGGAAGCAATGACATACACCAAGTTAAATAAAGTCTCTCAGTACATTACCTAAAAAGGACATGAAGCTAACACTCGGGAACCCTGTCAATGCGAAGGAATTTGAACTCGATTTTGATTAGAAGCCAGAAGTCAGAGGTTTGAGTGACAGCTGTCAGTCCCGCCGGGCCGTGCCGGCGCTGGTGTGCCCGGGCTCGCGCTGCCCTCTGGCGGCCGCAGCGCGCTCGGCTCTCCCCGAGCGCATCCAGGACAAACCCTCCTGGAACCGCTGAGATTTTGAGATGCGTCTGCAGGCAAAACTACGGTCAATATCCCAACAGGGAGATGACAGCAGCGCTGAAAAGAAAAATAGATTCGATTGATGCTGAATTGTTATTACAGAATCATAGAATCAGCCTGGTTGGAAAAGACCTCCAAGATCATCGAGTCCTACCCTAGCATCATTACTAGACCATGGCACTACGTGCCACATCTAGTCTCAGCTTGAAAACCTCCAGGGATGGTGAATCCACCACCTCCCTGGGCAGCACATTAAAATGACTGAGCACTCTCTCTGTAAAAAATCTCTTCCTAATATCCAACCTAAACCTCTCCTGGCAGAGCTTCAGTCTGTGCCCTCTTGTCCTACTGCTAGATGCCTGCAGAAGAGACCAACCCCCACCTGACTCCAACCTCCTGTCAGGGAGTTGTAGAGGGCGATAAGGTCTCCCTTTAACTGAAAAACAGTTATGTTTTTCTTTCCAAGTTTATCCTCAGAGCTGTAATGACACAAGTTGCATAAAGATCAGGTATTTTCTACTCCCATTTCATTAATCATCAATCAAATACTGAATACCAGCTTTTCTAAAGATATTTCCATGCTAATGATTTTTGTTAGGAAAACGTTTTGTTTTCTTTGTTAAGAATGTGTTAAGCTGAGCAAACAATGTTTTCACCTGTGCCTTTGTTTTTAAATATTATATTTTGTGAAATAAACATGAGCTTCTCTTAAAATACTCCAACTATAAAATGAAAATAGCCATCAGCTCTAAGACACTATCCAAGGCTACTACTTGCTATGAAACATCAAATGGATTAGCAGGACTAGCAGTGGGAGACAGCCTTATATTCCCCTCAAGCAGGGTGAAACCATGAACATCAACAACCTGTACATTTGTACTTCATTCCTGTTTCGAGATGTGGTAATACAGAAGATGACTCCATGCAGGAAGGGTTATGTCACCGTGTCCCTGGCACACTGCCATTCATCACACAGGATGCCAAAACAGAGGTAGCTTTGAGTGGTAAAGAAATTAAATGGGATTTCTCTCACTTAGGGCAGGACTCCCATGCACAGTAATTATGTAGAAGATCACACATGAAACTTAAACCACCTATTTTCTCTCTTGCTTAGATTCAGAGTTGGAATTCCAACTGTCCTTGAAATTTGGAATTCGTTTATTCTATCAGTTTAATTTTAATAATGGATGGTATTGAACTCACTTGCTCCTTATTCTGTTCCTAATAAGTCATTGCTCAGGTAGTTGAAGTCAAACTGGGAGGTACCAGAAAGCTAATTGACCAACAACGAGACAGGATCATGCACCTTCACTGCTACTGGAATCATTTTAAATGTGTTAAAAAACTTTAAATTGTATCTTATGAAGTAAACAAAAAGTAGTTCCACTAAAAGCTTAGGAAATTAAATTAGGTTCTTCTGTATTAGATTTGTATCATACAATAGAAACAACCTAAAAAGCCTTCCACGTTGTACCCTCTCTGCTATTTACTGCACCATATATTCCATCAACCATAGAGCATTAACTATTGAGTTACCTCTGTCTCACACAGTTCACATGCACACTCAACTTTCTACAGCTTTTTCTGCTTCATACTCAGCATTTAAATAAATGAAAGATGAAAGGAGAAAAAATGCAAAACAAGGCCTATTATTATATGCCTTTACCACACAGAAGCTACCTAATAATAGATGAGCATTGTGTTCTTAAGTTGAAGTCTGTAATCAATAAGAACACAACTTACATATAGCAGGCAATATTCAAGACTTGTCATTCTGTTTACAGGGCATATAATACTTCCTTAAGGAAGTACTGAATTAGTTTGAAAATGTAAATAATTTAAATACTTTTGGAATATATAAAAGGCTAAGGAGGCCACAGCATAGCATCCTTTCAGGCTTGAGAAGAGCTAGCAACTCCACACTTTGAAACAAAACAATCCTTTAGATAGGCACTAATCAGCTTCATAACCTAAATACTTAATGTTTTCAGTATTTGCCTAGTTCCTCAGAAGGATGGGGCAATATATACCCATGACCCTAGAAAAGGCCTTTTCATGTGGAAAAAGTATTTATTACCTTACACTGTCCTGGAGGACAAAAGCTAATGTAAACATCTCGGCAGCTTTGGAGAAAATAAAGCATTCAAAGCTGTTATTAATCACTTCAGAATTGTGATTGAATGTTATTAACACTTGCACATACAATAAGCAATGCCATTGCCTCACCTGAGGGTGATTCACAGTGCTCAATGTGTCAAACAGAACTATCTGTTTCTGAAGCACAAGTGGCTTCCTAGAATTTTTGCTTCAAAGATGCAGCAATAGAAGTTAAAATATAATTTAGTGTGTGCTGGCATCAGTCTTCATCTATTCACAATATAATGGTTCCCTACCCTGACACTGAAAAGTTTTCAGTAACATCAGAGGTTTAAAAATCTGTTCAGCTCAAAGCTTAAGCAGCTAAATCCACATCATGCCAACACACTCACAATAAAACATTCTTTTGAGTACAGAAAGGAAATATCTAGTGCTTAAAGCAGGAACCAGAAAACCTGGATTTTGTTTTTGTGTTACTTAGGAGCTATGACCTTGGCAAGTCAGCCTTCTGGCCTCCATTTACTAGTTCATAAAGATTTATAATACACACAAGGTTATAGAGCAGTCTGAGCTTTACAAAGCATGTTTCAAGTATTATTTTTCTGTCTAAGTTAAAGTCTACATTAAACATAAAAAACTAGAAGTATTTTGTAAATATGCAATGTTTTATTAATGTGAACATTTTGTGGTCTTTGACAGTAGAAAATTCTTTTCCCTTATGGATGTCTTTAATGGATATGGTAATTGAAAGCAAAGTACTAGAGAAAATTCCAACTTTTCCCTATAAATGCTTACATATGTATGTACATTGATCTGGATGGCTGTAGAATAGTATTTTTAAGAGTACTCTTCAATATCTCCTCTGCACACTGTATGAAAGGGACAAAGTCAAAGAATGAAAGATGTGAAAGTGTTTTATTGAATTTTCCACTTCAAGAGCTTTGCATATCTTTGCATATATTTTGTGGGTTGTTTGCTTATTTGGGCTTTCTAATTCCACATCCCCACCACCCAGAAAAAAATGTGTATAAGAAACTTCCCAGACAAACCACACCATCAGGACAATATGCTGACCACTCCACTGGACAGAGCAAAAAGGATTTGTCTGATTTCTAGGTCACAGAGGCTATCTCACATAGCTTCTTCCAAGCCAACACTTGGAAAGAAAACTGCAAATCTTCTTAATGGTTATTCCGAGGTATTGGAATTGAGGTTTTCAAGCTTGATCTTTGACTTGCTATAGAAGATTAGTCAACCCATTGGAATGAGAACAGTCTGTATCCAATATGGTTATTAAGTAGAAAGCCAAATGCTCTTCATTTAATGAAGTTAGAGAATCACAGAACCAATCAGGTTGGAAAAGACCTCTGAGATCACTGAGTCCAACCTGTGACCTAACACCACCATGTCAACTAGACCATGCCAGGATGGCACACATTTCAGAGAACTCCAACAGACAGTGTACAGCTATCGTGTCTAGCAGGCCTGATTTCAAACACATTTTCATTCATGCACATATGACCTCACTCACTGTCACTGTGGAGGAAATAGCAGAGAAATCCTGAAATTATATAACTTCATATGTGAACTATCTCAGGATTCCATAATCTAATTCCTTTTCTATCATTTTCTTGTCAAGAGGAACTGAACCATTTTATGATTCATCCTCAACAATCCTCTTCACAAACAGAATAGTAATTATGAAATGATCCAAACAGAAGACCAAACCCACATCAGATACATGCAAAACCACAAATGCCAATATTGAAAATCAGGCAGTTTGTACAGACTCGCTGGAAACTTGACCAAGGTCATATTTCCAAGCCATAATTCTATTATAAAGCAACATTTTCTCCATTTCTTTTATGCTGAAAATTTTTAACTCAATTCTTAATAACAGCACTCCATTTGCTCTGTAAGGATTGTTAGAGAGTAACTTCCTATACTTTTTTTTGGTTTGGGTTGAAATTTTTGTTTGAGTAAGCCAAGTAATTTCCAAGTGATTTACTGGATTCATTATCTTTTAAAAACATAACATCAAAGCATCTATCTGCTTATCTTGTGCTGGTCAATCAAGTACTGAATTTTAAGTTTCAATACAACTGGCTAAATGCCTGGCAACAGCCTTTTTCCTCCTTACCATTGTCAAATGCAAACAAACACTTACAACTTCCAATCATTATTTTCACTGCCACTGTTAGTCTGATTTTTAGTTCGTCTTCTCTCTCATTTTATCTTGGCCAAAGGCAATTTTGGTCCCACTTTGCAGGGTTCATTGCACATGCCTGCCATACTATCCACAACTGTTTTGTGTTTCAGAGAACGCAACTCTCCACTGACAAACAGCCAAACTAGGATAGCTCCTGGATTAGGGCTGTTTGTGCCATAACAGCTTTGCCTTCGTTTTGCACCAGGTGGTGAGTACAAAATACCAGCTGGTCCACTTGGGCTTGGTATTTAACTCTCTGAAGTAGATGGAACAGGAGACTGTAATCAAGACAAGTGACTAAACAAGCATTAAACAGTTGAAGATCTGAGGGAATAATAGCAAGTTAGCTTTTCATTTGGGTAGAAAAATCAGAAATATATAACCACAAAAAGGAAGCAACAGAACTATTCTATTGCTTCCTTTGCTACTAGGTATTAAGATGAACAAAGAAATTGGAAAGCAGTTGCTGTAGAAAGCCTGGATTCCTGCTCACTCTTGGACAATTTGAGTTTATGATGAAGATTTCTCCACCATTTTATTGTCATACAACAACTTCCTTGTGCCAAAATCTAACAAGCAATTTCAGGAATTAGGACAGAATTTGCCTTTTGTAAACAGGCAACATGGAATGGGTTCAAGTGCATCAAGTGCAATTTTATCTGGTTAGTGGGAATTTTTCTGACAAGCTAATTATTGAAGTAGCATTTCTAGAACCCAAAACAGCTAGGAGACAGATTTCGTAAATGCCAAAGGCTTTGAAGTTTCAGTTAGAAGTCTAAACTGTTCACTTCTCCATTTCACACAAACATCACCTTTTTTTTAAATCCAGCATTTTGGATTTGAAATCTTTTCACTGTAATTAGGTAGAATAAACATGCAGGGGGACAGGCTAACTCATGAAACAAGAAGAGGGTGTTGGTTTTTGGTTTTGGGTTTTGAGATTTTTTTCAGTCAGAACAACATAGCCAACTGGAACATAGTCACATATCTTGGCTACAGTTATGACTGACATCACTGGTTACTTACACCTTAAGACTATTCTTTAGGACATAAATCATTACTGCCCAAGTATAAAAGGCATACAAAACTCTGGTTCTTAACTTTCAGTGTTATGGTATTGACTTCTATTATTAAAACTCAGCATTATCTTATCCCTCCCATGTCACTTTTCCAGTTTTCAGCTAACATCAACTCCTAAAATACATGCAAAATACATACTAATTTCAAAATTATGCTTTAGGCCATCACATTGAAATTCCCATCCAATCTGGTTGCTATTATAGCAGTGTCTCTCTCTTAAACATGTTTTAGGCAAGCAAGCTTGAGCTGTTACAACCACAAACGTTTCTCCAGAGTCTGGCATCAGATTTTAATACCATCACATCTTTGTGATGTCAAATTTACCATGTCCACCTAAAGACAGCAGGAAATGTGCCTTTTCTAGGCACTCAGGCAAGGTACAAAGCAAGGTTTCCCTTCTAAGTGTTCACCTCTATCCTCACTGATGTTCCAAGGTCCTTAGCCCGTTGACATTTTAGAAAGACATTCACAGCGATGCTACAGCACCTTTGTATGCTCACTCACCAATTACCTGGTGCATCCACCTCCGGATCTGGGTCACCCAGAGCTGTCACTGCCATTTCCCACTGCATGAGCTGTGTACTTAAAGCCATTAGCAAGTGAGAGATTCACCCCAGGTAGTCAGGGACTCACGTGAAGTTTTCCTTAGCTGACATTTATTAGTGCCTGACTAGAACAGGCTGGTCTGTAGTTCTGTGCTGTTGCCAAGGCATTGTTTCATTCTGTGTATGTCTGTCATTTGATTGATTTTATATTAAAAAAAAAAAGAGTTATTGAAGACTGAACTGAGTAGAGAAAAATAAAAGGCTCTGAAGACTCAATTGAAAGACGTACTGTTAGGGTCATTTTAGAGTGATCTATGATGATTACAATGCTCTGCTCTACCTCATGGTTTTCCTTAGAAAATACCAAATATCTCTTTAAAAAAAGCAAGATATTGCTATACCAAAGTTCACACAGAGAAAGAGGTAGAAGGGACTGCTCAGAGCACAGGGCTTCTCATGCACCTTCAGTCCTCCATACATGAACTAAAACCATTGTATTTTTAAGAAAATGTCTTTGTTACCCATCTGACACCATGTGCTGCTGCCACAAATGTAATTCTTTCAGATCTGAACATCCGTTTCCCTGAGCTATTCAGCATGGTGCAGGTGGGAGTTATTTTGATCTGACCTCCAGAACAGGCTGTAAGTGTTGTAATATCTGGCTCATTTTCAGATTGTGCCCACTGCAATAGAAATGGAGAAGTTACTGACAATGATGACTCACAATATAACAAAGAGCCACAATAAATTTTCATCATCAATAAGTGCTGCAGCTCTGAACCAATCTGAAGTTTTAAAAACAGCTTCATGACAACCATCTTAACCATGCTGCTAAGCTCCAAGGGATGAAGGTTAAACTCAATGCAATTAGAGTTGGAACTTTCACCTCTGAAAGTTACTTCCATGCCTTATTCAGTGCTGCTGCAAAAGTAAATACCAAGCAGTTCATTATCCCCTGATTGCACAGACCACTTGTCAAGATAAACAAACCCATGAAAAATTCAGAAATATAAATGAAAACTGAGTAGTATGTTCCTTATGTACACAAACACTAAAGAGGAATCATCTAGACAGCAAGTGCAAGAGACATCACAGCTGAGCTCAGGATGTACCACAGATTCAGTTTTCTTTTTCCTATTCTGACCATCATGTCCCGATGAAAGACAGCACTAGAAGAATCCTCCCCTGAAATCTGGGCAACTACATAGAGACTAAATTTGTAACCATTGTTTGGAAACACTGTTCAACCATCTTATTAGTGCTTAAAAAAAACTGTCTAGAAAAAGAACTTGAATTGTGTAAAATAAACTTCAGAAATCACTCATCCAAATTAATAGGTATTAGAATTGCAGGGATTTTATTTCCTCAACCCTAAAGTTTCTGGTGTTATAGTGAAGGAAAAGATTTCTTCTTCCTGTTGAAGATTATTTCCCATAAAGTCTCATTTAAAATTCTCAAGCACCCTGGCAATAATAAAACTACCCCAATAACTCACAAATAATGTTTTTAGAGAGCAGCACAGTTACAAAATGCAGACTAAGAAAAATTTAAGCATGATGAAATATGTTAAGCTGTATACTTTGGGTATTACTTGTGTATACAGACACAGAAATACCCAGATTTTGTAGTAGGCCTCCTGACCCATTCCATAGAATTACTGCCAAAATCTCTCTTAAGTGTTCTGGATCTGCTTAACGCAAATATTTTGGTTGTAATTATTGATTACTTGACTTTTTTTTCAGATCTTAGAGACATATTTTCCTTAAACTCCTTTCAAATTAAGAACACTAACATCTGCCAGATTACCTTTAGTCAGAGTGCAAATACTTTCAAGAAGGGAAAAGAGTAGTTCTTAAAAGTTGTGAGGGATTTTGTGGCTTTGTGGGGGTGTTTTTTAGTAGTAGTTTTTTTCTTTTGGTTTCTTTTTTTTTAACTATTAAAGTTGTATTTTACTTTCTTAAGAGTTCCATTATCATAATTTCGTTAGCGGTTCAATGTTCGTCTGTCAAATTAAATGCATTACTACAAATTGCTATTCAGATAATGAATACCTAAAGCTTTCCTTGAACAATATATCCGAAGTTCACTGTCTAAATTACTTGCTTCGAAAGTTGACTTGGAAAATTTTAGGCTCAAACTAATGAATTCCTACGTGTGCACATTATTTATTTTTGCACACAAAAAGAATAAATCTTGAGCCATTACTCATCTTAAAGTGCTTTCCAAAATTGGATAACAATCACTTAACAGTGCTACTGAACTGCAGAGAAAGCTATCAGCCCATTTAAGACACCATTTAAGACACCAATACAAGTCTGCATAGTTACTTAAGCACCCATCAAGATTAGCTGTTGAAGCCTCCTCGGATGGAAAGCCTAATGCAATTTTCACTACCTATTGCTAAACTACCGTTTCGATATTTACTGTTGTATTTATTCCCTGTGAAAACCAAAGCCCTTAGGTTTATTGTAAAATAAAAAAAAACAATGCATCACCTAGGAGAACAGAAATCAGTATCTTAACTAAATCTTTTCACACTTTCCACCAAGTTATTTTTGTCCAATGTGATGAGGGGGGAAAATATCAACTTGTTTCTGAATTTACGCACTCACTGCCTTGACAATGATAACTTTCATCTTTTTATTACGCTCAGTATAAACTGTGGTCAGTGCTAATCTCGGTAATACAGTATCAGAAATTTAAGATTCTTTTCCTTTATCCAAAATCTAAAAGCACATGTATTTAGCTTTTAAAGGCTTATGCAAAGGACTGACAAGATACTAACAATAGTGAACAACCACTGTTTTTCATGGATATTTAGCAATCCATCACAGGCTATCGACAATGCTCTCTGAACTTCAAAGACAATCTTCCAATTCCTGCCTCCAACAGCTACTCTCACCACCACATGGGCCCTCCCAGCTCAGGCTCATTCCCTTCGGAGCATTTTGATGAGCACAAAGTCCAGGAATGAATTCAGCATTTGATATGCTGCCAACAGCAGTTCTCTGCCTACATTTGCTATTTCTTTAGTCTTATGCCATAAACCTTTTTAAGACTCAGTTCACTATAGATGACTTTCCATTCTGAATTTAGAAATTACAAGGTTAGTCATCACCCACGAAGGTAGTGTTAAAAAGTTTCAGTTATTATGACCCATTATGCAGTTCTTACTCAGAGTGTGAGCATGCACACACATCCCATCTGTCTCAGAGCTGTGCAATCACTGTGCCTTTGCAGCTCCTCTGCATCTGCACAGACACTGACACAGTTCAGGCCCAAAGTATTTCATCTGTGTGTCATGAATTCAGATTTTACAAATCCATTTCTGGAACAGGAAATTTCTGTGAGTTAGCTGTAACAGCTCCATATGTTGCAACACACAGGCAAAGTACCTTCCAGATGGAAGTGACTCGGTATCTTCCCATCACGAGTCAAGAGTAAGATTTGTGCTACTGTGTGTATCCCATCTCAGGAGCTTTAGGCTGCACTCAGAGCAATGTCACAGCTCCGAGAGCTCCACAAGCTGTTTGATTTCTATCTTCTTGCATCACTCCAGCTTCTTCTTGAAAAGCAGCACGTTACAATAGCACAGAGCTCTAATATACAGCCTTACATGAATTCATGTTCGGTGCTCAACTGGTATAGAAAGACACCAATGCTAAACTGCTTGTGCATAAATGCTGTTTAAAATAATCAGTGAGCTTCTCACCTGAGTAGCACAGCAGTAAGGTTAGAAACTTAGTAAACAGAGAGTCCTCAAAGTGAAGAAGTGGAGTAGCAGCATGCAGAACAACAAATTGAAGCAGCACACAGCAGGAGCTTTGCACATCAGTTCTCTGTCGCAACTACCATTGAAAGAAAATCTATCATACAAGGAGAGACCCCCACAATGATGCAATTCTTACAGTGGAATAACAATAAACAGCTACTGAAAGGCTCAGCTTTAGTGCTAAATCCTGCCCTAAGGTAAAGTTAACTGAATATGTTAGGAAAGGCCACATCTTCTGCGACAACAACCACACCAAAACCAAACCGTGATAATGACACTCTGAAAGAGAACATTTGTAGTGACTAAATACTGCCATGAGGTTAACTGGTTTTGGAAAAAAAAAAGTGTTATGGTAAGGTGTTTTCTTTCAAAACACTCAATTAAAAATAGATTAGATACATGCTACACATTCATTATTCACACACATCTTTCAGCTGAGGCTCTCATGTCTTCAGATGTATTAACTTAGCCTTTTAAGTAAAATTTATCAGGAGAAGGAGCTAGCTATTAGTAGACCTTCATTTAATGACATTTAACTTGGCAGAATAGGTGTTGGAAATTTTGGTGTTTCAAGCTAAAAAAAGTACTTCTCGTGATTACTGTAGACCATTTCTGCTCCTGCAAATTAAGACACATGTTTGACTCAAACTGAATCAACTAACCAGAGTTGGGAGTCCTGCTTCTCTGCTCTGCTGGTGTACAGGACCATTTCACACCAATTTTGGCCACCAGAAATTGGACCTGCTGAGTTACTGTCCAGGATTTGGCCAACAGCTGTGGTCATTCTGTCTTCATGGACTTCCTGACTTGACATTTTTTTCCTCCCATTTCAATTGTGAATTTTTTGTAGTCAAATGATTGTTTGGCATAATAAAACATGGTTTGTAATTTCTGATAAGACTTAAATATGTACATGAACCCTAAAACAATTGTTACTGACAAGCCACAGGCATATCAGAAAGACAAGACTGGGAAACATTCCAGAAACACCCCCAGGAAGCAGACAGAAAACATACATTAACAGGATGAACAAGGTACACACATTTGCTATAGAAAGGACAAACTTGTCAGAATATTTTGACTTTTCTTTTGAAGTCAGTCATTAAGCTACTAAGGTATCCACCTTCACCCCCTAAACCAGCTACTTCAAAACCAGTCAGCAAGAAATATGTTTAAATAGGAACTGTGTTTGTATGGCCTTTAGTTTTGTTATTAAAAAGAACTGAGGATGGAAAACATTGCTTATCTTACATATGTCTTAGCCTTAAACAACATCTACACTAAGGCAAAATAACTATCTGAAATGGTAACTACCATACACTTAAAGAGGCAACCCAGATTTCTCATTTTGGGGGAAAAAAACAATCTAGCGATAAAAAACTCACGAACATCACACTACTCTCATGTTTTCTTGTTAACACATAATGGTTCTCGTGTTACTGAAATATTAAGTGATCATTTGTTAATGATGCTACTGATGAACACTCTCGAGGTAAAACTGTGCTAGGTGTCCCTTAAAAATATTTGGCCCTTTCTGCACTGAACAACATCAACACACCCAGTGTTCCTATGGAATCTAGGGTCAAATGGTGACCTATTTTTTGCAATGTAAATGTTTAAGAGGATCACTGGTGTTATTCATGGAGACATTCTGCATACGGAATTATATCTTTAGGAGTCCATTTTATTTTAAATGTTATAATAGAGTGAAATTTCAGCTGAAAATTAAAACTAGTTGGACTACTATAGACTGGAAAATGCTAGTAAAATCAATACTACCACATCACATTGCAGCACATGCACCAACCTTAATGAACTTTCAGTGTTTTAAGGTTTAAAGAAGTTCTAACTAATTGATAAGATAAATAGCTTGTACTTCTTTTAAACATCTAGTAGCACCTAAACAAGTGATGAGTGATGGATGTTTCCATCAAAAATGTTTATACAGTAGTCTGGATAAGAGAAATTATCCCAGAAGATTGTAGAGGAAAGTGACAGCAAGAGCTATTGCTTCAAGTGTGTGAATCGTCATTCAACTCCTACTAGTAACATTATAAATTAGTGTCTCCAAGTATTCCATCTGAATAATGTAGCTCTAATCAATCGAATGAATGAAATAAGCTCCAAAAATGCTGGGCCTAAAATTCCTTTGCTTCCACACTGGAGATGCTGGAACAAAGGTGAGGCAATGCAGCAGGTGGTGACAGTGGCCCAGAACACACAGCTGAAGGTGTGGCCATGTCCTGTACCATGTGAACATTGTTTTGTGCCTGTACCTCACTCAGCCTCCTGACACCTGCTTCATGCTGAAACCTCACTTCTCTGTGTGTGTGCAATCTCTACTTTGTAGCAAGAAATGAAATTTGACTCTTATCCAGGAGAACCTAAATTTTCTGCTAACAAAATACATCCCTATAACCTGCTGCATGCAAAACTGGTTGTTGCCTGCCACAGCCCCTCCTGAAGGTGTGCCTGCACTTGTCACTTGGCTTTAACTCTTTTGGTTTCATACTGAGCTGCAGATGGCTTCATCACCTGATCAGCTTCCCAGACCATGAGCACCTTTGTAGGATGGGCCCTGCCTTTTGTGATGTCTCAGCTTCATGGTGTTTATTGTGGAGTATAAGTTCCCTCATTTTTTGTTGTGGAATATGGGTGTACACAGGGAGTAGGGAAACATGAACTGGTATCAGAAGGACACAGAAATTCATACACTATAGATGGCATGAGGTGCTTATAGAATTTATAGATCCTCCAAACCCCTCTGCTATCTGCTTGGTCAATGAAGTCACTCATTCGGTAACATATTTTGGCCAATAACCCAAATCAATCAGACATGGACAGCTGAGCATCTCTTGCACTCCTTCTTGCTGTGTGTGCAATTGATAAGTTTTCCTTCGAACTGTTTCAACATTTATAGTTCCATACAACAGGCCAGTACACTCTTGCTCTCATAAACAGGAAATAACTGTAAGATACCTAACATGCTTGTCAGCTTCAGCAATAGGGGGAGCAGCTAAGTTCTCAGATCATTACATTCCTCTAATTGCTGATGAATATGTTACTGGTACATCTTGGGTAAATTAAAATCATCCTGTTTCTTTCAATCTCCCTTTCCTTTCCGAGGAAGGCCCAGACAAGCCAGCCGGCACTCACAAACTCTCACTAGTTATTGCAAGACAAATGTTTACTTCCTTTATGGAGTGCTAAAGTAGCACATCAGTGACAGTTTAATACAAGGACAAAAAGCAATTTCCTGGAGAAACCAAAAAAGTAACCTTGATTACAACAATTGAGATCCAATTTGAGACACTGAGTTATCAGCTGAAAAAAGAAAGACTAGAATTGAGTTCTGGTTTATTTTTTTTTTTCTTAGGGAGCATCCTAGATTTCACTGAACAGGAAAATTAAGTTTCTGTTAATTGAAATACTTGAACATTTGACTAGTGAATTGCAGCTAAATAACAGTAACACTCAGTGCTGATTCAGAGGTCAGTGTGTTTGGTTTTCTCTAACACTATCTTGTGAACAATCTCTTTCTCATTCTAATGCATGTAGGCGTTTTTGTGCTTCTTAACAGTCATGAATAATCATCAACTAATGCTGTAAAGATTTCTATTGCCCTATTGTTTGCTATAATTGTGAGCCTAATTTTGAGAACACACTCTTCTCCAGCTTTGAGCTCATAAGCTGCTACTCCAAGTCAGCAATATGAAACTTATGTTCCATGAGAATGGGAAAAAAACTAAAACAAAAACCAACCAATCAACCAACACAACAGTGTTTTTCAGTGCAATACACTAGAAAGAACAGAGTTCTACTAAGGTATTCCCAGCTTAAATATGATCTCTTAAAACTGATGTAAACACACTGCAGTCCATCTTCCCCAGCTCTGTACAAGAAGAGTAAGTCTCCAGCCAAAAGTAGCTGCAACACAGCACAGTTTGAAAATTTATCATCTTTGAGTATACATAAAAATCAAAGTCAATAAAGACAAAAGCACCCCAAAATATTAAACCCTGAAAGTATTCACACTCACTATTTCTTCTGTGGTTTCTTACAGTTTAACTTTCACAGTTTCTGAGAAACTTTGATCCCTTGCCAATTGCTTCCTTTTCTTGATCTATGCCAACTTGCTGCAACCATTTCCTTGGTCTTCCAACACCTCTCCTCCTCTTAACTTCCTTACTTTTTTAGTTTAAGGCTTGCTTTGGGATATGGAGACATTATAGACACATATCTATGCTCTGCTATTGCTCTATAGCAGAAGTATTTAGCCACCTTCTCTGTAGTAACTCTATCCTTTCATGCATTTCACAATTTGAATTGTGCTAACAAATGACATAGATATCTGAAAATATCATTCCTTGCACTGGTATTACCACATTGCCACTGTGACTAAAAGCTCTTTTGTCATGTAGAATTTCTACAAATTGACAGAAGCAAAACAAAGTAACAGATTTGGGGAGTTTGTTTGTTTGGGTTTTTTAATAAACAACTCAAAGTATGCCTAGAGAGCTGTATCTTATGGTCTCTGCCCCGGACAGTAAGGACTTTTCTCAGCTGATCTTAACTTATTCAGTTAATCAATTTTCTTCTCCTCAATAGAGGCTCATAAAAATCAGGAATTCAGAGCTGACAGGATTATGTGTGTGTTTACACTTGCAGACTGTTTTAGATAATTAGAAGGTTAGAGGAAAAATCCATCAGGGAGAGTTTAAGGCTTCGAAATATTTTTGTTTAAATGGTGATTTGTCTATATAGAACAAATTAGAGATACTTCACAAAAATGTGGACAAGTTGTGTCACTAACTACCAAAACCAGACAGTAACACATGGCTGGCAGCAAGAGTTAAGGGGCAGTGACTGACACATTGCAAGGGCTAATAGCGTAGGGAATGTAACCCTCGAGGGACCTAAGGAAAAAAAAAAACCACAACATTATGCTAAACTGAAAATCTTGCCCAAAGATAAGGTAATGTCCATTCTTTCAAAAGGCATCTTTACAGGATCACAAGTACAAGCACAATATTTTGAGAACTTAACTGACAGGAACAGAAGAAAACTCATCTAAACCCTCAAACAGCAACAAAAAAAGAGCTGGAGGACTAACTGGGTACAGGGCAACTGGCTAAGTCACTGACACATGTAAACAGGTGAACTCTGCTTACACTTGAGGCTATAGGCTAATCGGGAACCAATGCATTGATTTCTAAGTACTTCTTCCTGTGGCCTCAGGACATGAACTAAACCAGGCTGAAAATAATTTCTATGATCTCATTAACTCATTAGCTTGAAGTAAAAAAAAAAAAATATATTATTTACTGCCCTGAGTAATATTGGAACTATCTGGAGTTCTGAAAGAAAGAAATGGTTCAATAATTTCTTCTTAGTGTATCTATCCAACAAGCAGAGTATACTATCAAGAGATGATAAAAGTGGACTAGCATTTGAAGTGGCCATATATTTTTTATTAAAATTTTTCGTGTTTACATTTAAAGTTCACCAAGCCCTACCTAAACTTTTGGCAACAGGAGGTGGCAGCAGACCTCCCAAGTGGCACTGTGCACGTTTATGGCCAGCTGAAAAAGTGGAATCAAAGTTGAATAAAATAAAGTCCAAAACCACAGCTGCCCCATGTAGCTCTTACCTATGGAATCAATGCTATCCAAACTAATTTTGTATTTTCCTGGCACAGTTTCAAAGCAGTTTGTCATCTATGGAGGATAACAAAGCCCTAGACAAGCAGTCCATTCCTCCTGGGTATTGCTAAACATAAAACTACAGGAGATGAAAAAACATCTGTTGTTCCTTAAGCAGAGCCTGGTTTTGCCATCAAAAGTGGTTGAATTGGTTATTTTCTATGAATGGTTTATGCTACCATGCTCATCTGACAGTTTCTTTGTGCACCATTGACATCAACTATGATCACAATAAAGTCTTGCCAAGACGGAAGTTTGACATGGAAGTCTGGATCATCATTTGTTTGAAGTTTCAAGGCTCAGAACTTGAGGGAATATTGCCACAAAGCGTTGTCACTGCCCAGAGGCAAGACCTCCTCTCTGGCATGAGCAAAAGTAGAGAATGAGTGAAAACTTTTGACAATAAACACAAAGATGTTGATGCACTTTTTGCTAACTTAAACACCTTATTTATCACTGCAGAGAGCTGGACAACAACACTGCCAGCAACTCACACAGTCTACCAGACCCCACAGTAAAAAAATTTGTTAATTTTCTGAAACTTCATCTGTGCTACATTTTATAATCCATTCTACTATGCTAGTAACTAATTTGCCAAATGGCAACACTATTTCCAACTTTGAGTATTATATTTCCATCTCTGCTGGAATGACACACTGCTCACCATGCATGGAAGGAGACTTATGCACACTACAGCTATTCTGGCATGGCACAATGAAACTGTTAATAGCAGCTTTTAAAAGAACTGAATATTTCTTTTATAATCATGAGGAAAAAAACCTGGAAGGTGATACATACTAGATAAAACCTTAAAAAACCCCTGCCAGTCTCTACAAAATCATTTCAGATTCTTCATAGTTGATAAAACTTGAATACTTAATATGAAGAATGAATAACAACACTAGAATAATCAAATTTAATTAACACATTTATTGAAATTAAGATTGAAATTAAGAAAAATCATAATGAAGTATTTCAAATTAGTTGCTAATTCTCACATGACAGGTAGTGCAAAGAAACCAAGAAGTTCTCCCCTCTGTCACCATAACTCAGCATATAAACCAGTTAGACCTGAGGGTGATTTCATAGAAACACCTTAACCAACAATCCAGGTGTCAATTCTGAGCTTCCAATTTATGTGGCAGCATTAGTACATATGAAATCAAGCACTATTTTAAAATGTTCTCTCACGTACTCAATTTAAGAGTGGCTCTCTACACTACTGAGGCATTCAATCTCTGCACAAGGAGCTTAAAAACTGGATCTGAAGTCACCTTCAAGACAGTCAGCACCACCTCAGAGGCACAGCTCAGAGGCACAAGTATTTGGCAAAGTCCTGCCTTGTGGTATAGTTGAGGGTTCAAGTATTTTCCTTTGTTTTTGCTTTCACAGACGTAAACTTTATTTGCAACTTCCACTCAATGGGAATTCTTCAGTTGTAATGTTTTCACTCTGTCAAGTAAGCCCTCAGTGCTTTGTATCTGCATAGGTCCATGTTAAAAGAAGTTTGGTCAAGCACTGCCTTGGCTGTTACACACTGTCTGGCCTCAGCAGGGGCCATGGAAATTTGCCATAGTTCAGGCTCTTCCAGTCTTTAAAGCTAAGTCTCATAAAAGCATTTTTGCTTTCTATTTATCTTAAACTGATTATAAGATTGAGCAATGCAAGCATAGATGCACTGAACCATTTCACTTAAGGGTAATTTAAAAGATGGAGATGAAAATCAGTTAATAATGCTTTTTCTGTTGTGCAATATAACAAGATTAAATGGTTTGTCGCTTTCAACTTCAATAAAACCAATGATCTAAAATAATGCTGCTAACATCAACAGTCAGTGGAGAACTAAATTGCTTTTTCAAATACTGCTCATGTTATTTACAAAACCCATAAAAGCTCATAATTCTTACTGTTTTCTGTTTGCTATTACATTCCATCCATTATATCACTGCGTCTTCCATTCCCCAGCAAAGCAGAGTTATGTCATTCATCTACAGTTGTTTTACTAGAATAAGTTTGGTGCCTGCACAGGTGGGTTTCATTCCTTTCAGTTCTCAACACTACGGAACATGACTATAGCAAAGCTTATCATGAGATTCTGCTCCTGTTACAAAGCTCTTTCAAAGTACTGTCCATGGATGGGTTTCAGTACCAGATGGTCATCCAGAAAAGAACAATGACCCTTCACACTTGTGCTTACTGGAAATTACTAAAACAAGTGTGTGAGATCCTTAATCCTTACTGATTTCAACTCCTCTTTCGCTCAGTTCAATTATTCATTCTTTGATACAATGAAAATTTCTTAAGAAAGTAACCTGTACAGAAGTTTGAAGACCAAAATCACCATTAAAACTGCCCATTTACAAATCCAAGAATCACCACATTTCTCCACGTGACCTCAATATAGGACATTTTCCTTTTTAAAACTAGAGGATTTTCATGTTAATAGTGCACAAGCTCTGCAGTCACATAGCCCAGTTAAACACAGCATTGGACTAACTAGTCAGATATTTCAGTGTGCAAGTAAGCAGCAGCAGAATGGAACTGAAAGTAGGTTTCCCAGTTCCTGGTTCTGTTTCAGGAAGTGGCAGGGAAGGCAATTTTTTTCTGGATTTGACTGGAGCAGAAAGGAATTAACTCACTCAGTCAATCCTGTACTCTATCTAAGCTTGAGTTCTGAACTGCCAAGTATTGAAAACTTATATCCACATACGAAATGCCCAGGAAACAAAAGGTTAGAGAAGAACAAGAACATCACAGAGGCAGTGTAAGATCTTTGGGGTTTTTTGCAGGCAAAACAATAAATCACGCAAATTCTGATAAGTGACTCGGTGACAATGCTCCGTGTTAATACCTCCCACAACAAACTGGTTCCCAGCATTGCCACTGATTCTCACAGCATACAAACATGTGAAGTTTCACAACTTCGTATCAGCAGTGTAAAGACTATGAAGATTAGCTTAAAACAGGTGCTAGAAGTGGGATACTGATGATTTCTGTTTCACAGACAAAACTGTTTTCCGGCTATAGAAATTGAGTTCTCCCATTTTGCTTTTTCTGTGCAAAGCCACAGGATGGAGTTAAGTCACCACTCAGCTAAACCAGGAGAATATACATGTACATACAGGAAGGAAGAGAGAGAATAAATGGATGAAATACATGCCTGGCTACAGGCAAACCCCTTGCTGAACATGGGAAATAAAGTAAGAAATTTCAGAAGTAGCAAATAAACAATAAAATAGTTGTCATTGTTGGCATTATTTGCATACATAGAGAGAACATACAGAAGCAGTTACTCAATTCTACTGCATAGTCTGTTTTTAACTGGTTGCCCTGTAGGCTCTGGGTGACTCCTCCCAGTTGTAGCCTCATACTAAATCCGAGAGTGAACAACACAATTTGAACCACTGTTGCCGAATCGATATTTGAAGTGACAGAACAGTGAGCAGCTCCCGCAAAGCACAGTGCAGTGCTGAGCACTCAGGGCAGGAGCAGCATTTTGTGTGCCCAGGTGTGCCCACCAGGTGCCCTCACAGGCACAGCACCCACAGCACAGCACCCCCGGGCAGGGCAGGCAGGGCATGGGACACAGCAGCTTCACCTCGCTCTGCTGATGTGCAAAGTGCTGGGCTCACTCTCTGGCACTCCGGCTGCACGTGGCTTTTGTCAGTTAGGATACACCAGCGCCTCAAGAAACCAGAGTTGGATCAATTTCTACCCTGAAAAATCACAATTTCTAATCCTGCAAAGCAAATGTTTTAGATTGTACTTAACCTCCAAATTATTTCAAAGTAATTTCTTAACCTACCTATCATTCTCTGTGGCATTTGAATCATAGAATCAGCCGGGTTGGAAGAGACTTCAATCATCGAGTCCAACCCTACCGTCGTTACCAGACCATGGCACTAAGTGCCACATCCAGTCACATCTTGAAAACCTCCAGGGATGACAGCCTACATGCCTCTGTGTTTACTGACAATATTATATCTCAAAGAGTAAAGGACAGATGAACTCTAACCTCAAGATCTAGGTCCACAGAGCCTTTAGCTTAGATTGTAACAGTACTAATGTCAATTGAAATTGCTTAAAATGTGTGTTCAGTGTGTTCTGATGCTCCAAGATGGGTTGAACTTTGATTTAAACATATAAAAAACCATGAAGCGGAAGTATCTTCGCCTGCAAAGACATAGTTCTTTCACTACTTGTAAGGAACCTACAGAGCTCAGTGAAAACTAGGATCCTCCTCAACTTCCAAAAATCTGAATGCTTTGATGTTTCAATACCACCTCTACCTCATCAGTGTTCTGGGCAGGTGAGAAAGAACACACCTGGTTGCATCTAATATGACTGTGTTTCAAACACACCTTGTGAGAAACAACCAAAGAGAAAGTTCAGCTTCCAGTGCCATCACACACAGTTCCTGCTAGTTGTTCAGTTCACTGCTGGCAGTTCTGTGTGTTTGTTTTAGAATCTGCTCAAGTTCATTTTTCAACTTCTGCCAGGAAGTCTACCTA
Organism: Acanthisitta chloris; assembly: GCF_000695815.1. Classification (NCBI taxonomy): domain Eukaryota; kingdom Metazoa; phylum Chordata; class Aves; order Passeriformes; family Acanthisittidae; genus Acanthisitta; species Acanthisitta chloris. The sequence goes on from NW_008677001.1 coordinate 24,119, forward strand.
CCCCTCTCATACTGTATTTTTCTTTCTGACATTTTTGTTATTTTATTAACTGCTATGCATTACAGTGACAGACTGCAAGAAAGCAAATGGACATGAAGATGAAGCACAGCCAAAATTCCGGAACACTGGCTAGTTTGTTGAAGGTGATGGAGGAAGAGAGGGTTGCAAATGACTCTTCTGCAGAGGAGCACAGCTAGAGCTCAGTGCTGAAATCCAAGGACACGGCCCAGAGCCATCAGCAGCACACTCCTTGGAGGATCACTTGATCAGATTCTTCTCTTGAATGCGAGTTGCCAACACTGCAGTCATCATTCTAGTGACTGTGGCAGACAGTTCCTAAATGCTTCCTTCAAAACTGACCAGTGTGCATTTTGATCAGTGAGTGAGAAAATCAATTTCAGAAAAAAACATCTGGGGACTATGTGAGGATAATTTGCCCATAGAATATACATTAAAATTATCTTTTATATTTATCCAATTGCTTGAACTCAGCAACTGGGATTCAATTTTTCATTCCTTTCAGTATGAAAACTAAGCTTAATAACAGTTCATAAATTGTACTGTTAGCTACAGAGGAAAACTTCCTGTGATAACATTTTTAAGCTCCAAATCACATGAACTCAACCTTAAAAGCTTCTAGATCAACACCATTTTTCAAAGAAAGAAAATGTATGCGTTTGTTTTAGGCATTAAGACATATTGCAAGAGCTAAACAGAAAGTTCCATGTTAAATGCTGTGTGGAGCCTAAAAGCACAGGGGCACATAGAGCTGGTGTCTAGGCTGCAGGAGGAAAGGGACAGGGGCATCTGTCAGCACACCTGACAGGAAGGTGAATTACCAAAGAGCTCAACTGTCTCTCCCTATCCCTCCCATAAACACATTTCAGTTACGTGAACACAGTGCAAGAAGTCAATAAAGCTCCATTTTATTTGCAGCTAACATCAGAAATTAACTGCATTATAATTCTGTACATTAATTCATATTTAAACAATTTTAAAAGTGCATCTTGGCATTGCATTGCAAAGCTACCCACTGCAGTCAGTGGAGCACTTGGGGACACAAGGAGAACATTTAGGAGCCTATTGAGTGCATGTGATAAGTCATGTAAATGTTTTGATTTTCCTGAGAGCCAATGAGTCAACTTTCACAACATGAAGCACAATATTCAGCTACTATAAACAGCAGGAAAGACTGATAACTAAGTGCCCAGAATTCACAGCACTGTGGCCAACTGGATCCCTGTCTCTATTTCTGGAGTTAACAGGCATTTATTCATCAAGGGGGTTCCAAGAATCACTGAAGGAATTCCTGACTTCTGAAAATAAGGTTTCACAGCTGAACTTTTCAGTGTTAAATTATTAGAAGAGAATTGTCTATATAGCTATAAATCTGCTGCACAAAGGGCAGTGAACCACTAATGCTATGAAGCAAACTGTCCCCAAGACTTGGTATGAATTATTTATGGACTCCTTATGAAGAGGGAGAGAAAGGAAGGACATGAAAATCAGTAAGTTCCATGGAGTTACTCTCATCCATGTTTTATCCTGTCCATTTGACTTGACTCTTCTAAACTTCCTCAGCCCACACTCGAATTCCAGTAGTTAAAAGCTCCATCTTGGCTATTAGTAAGAGTTTTACTATGGCATTACAACACTCCTCTCCTTTGACATTCCTGATCAACAAGCTATAAGTGACTAGCCGAAGAAGAATTTTAGCAGTTTATTCCCACACCTGCAGTTCTTTGAAACTGAAAAGACCTTGGATAAGAAACTCAGGTGTGAGGGGGTGTGTGTGTATAGTCAAAGGGACTGAAGGATGATCCTGTGTTACAATTCATCCTATGAGGAATACACTTACAGTGTTTACATACATTTTTATTTACTTTGACCTTTCAGCTGAAAACAAATGTCCACCTTGCCCCCAAAAGACTAAGCTCAGAAAAATAAACCACTCAGAAAATACATTCACCAATTAAACATATTTCTGTTCCAACTCTGAAAGCGACATAACCTCTGAAGTCAATATATCAAAGACAAAGAAAATTACCACTACTCTTATTTTATTTATCTGAAAATAACTCAGTATTTTATGCAAAGCGATGAGCACTGACAGTAACTGAAAAATACTCATAAACTCTCCCTGGTAAACACAGGAAGAATTTTTGCATACTGAAATTTATATTTTTTTGCATTACTACTTTTCATTAGCTCATATTCCTATCTGCAGCATACATCAGCGTAACTGACGTTTGAAGGAAAAAAGTCTCTATCAGTACTTGCACAGAGGTTCAGTACATATACATTTATCTTGTTAGTGGCAAAACTAGGGGCACAGAAAAAAGGAGCAAATTCTGCTCAGTCAGTATCTAGTACAATAATTTTATAACAGGGGCCAAGCCCTAGTTTATTGTGCATCCAAACAAGACAGACAGTAAAAGTGAAAGAGAAGAGTTGTTTATGTTGAAGGGTTTGCATACCACGACACACTGAGGCCAAGAACTGTTTCTGACACTTGAGCAAATGAATTCTCAACATTAATATTCAGGCAGTGTCATAGCTGATGGGTCCAGATACCAGACAATATTCTGATGTCTGCAAAACTAGCTTCAGTGATCATTGTAGAGTTTTCAGGGACTACAACCTCATAAGAAACAACTACAAGTAATCCTTGAAAAAATCCACATTATTTGCGCAGTTCTCTGACTCAGCATCAGCACTGGTATAGTTCCCATCTTGAATTTATAGTTAAAGAAGGGCTAATGAAAGTAAAGTGAAAAGGCACATTGTGTGTTCTTGTTGCTGTCCTGTGCAGGGCCAGGAGTTGGACTCTGATGATCCTAGTGAGTCCTTTCCAGCTCAGGATATTCTGTAATTCTATGATTCATTTTAGACATGTAATATTTCCCTACTACAATATGTCCATTCCTCATCTGCAGAGCAGCAGACCCAAAGACAGCTTCTTATGTTTTAAGCCCAGTGTGTCTATCCTGTATTTCTGTATTGGCACAAACTAAGTGACAGAAGTTGCAGCAAAGGGCATTAGAATAGATGATACTCTATAAGTGATTTTCACTGCTCCTTTCTCACACATTACATAAGGTTTATCCTGTTTCTACCACTGCTAAAAGAATTTCTAGCTTTTTACCCTTTTTTTGTGGAGGGGTGTGAGGATGGGGAAGTGGAGGACGGGGCAGACTTCTCAGAAAGTACCTTTTAATACCTTGACATATGTACAGACTTGCTGTGTATTTGATCTATCTTAAATCTTAATAAAGATTAAAAAGGTATGGCTTAAAAAAAATAAATCTCATGGTAAGATCAGTCAACAGCCAACTCTCAGGTAAGAAGCAACTACCAGAGCCAGTATGGTGATTTCAATTATTCAACTCCTCTCTGTCTGTGACATCATCTGTCTAGATTTTATTACGCTTAATACTTACAATACTTACCAAAAAAAAGCATGTCCTTCAGACTTCAAAACAATGATTCATGAATATTTTAAAACTGCCTATCAAACCTATGGTAGGAAGTTCATAGCTCTTTCTTTCCATAGTTGAATGCTACCTTTGTAGATGTAGAGGTATAGCTCAGTGTCAAGCACTCTCAATACTCAGCTTTTAAAACAAAACAGAGTAAGGAAGACCTCTATCTAACCTGCATTTAATTTGGTGATGGGAGTAATTCAAACTGAGACTTCCATATCCAAAAAACTCATACCTCCTTCTACCACTCTTAGTTTAATCAGCAGCTGAAAATTTCTGGGAATTAGTAAGTCAACACCCAACATGTTGAAGATTTCAGTTATGGGAATATCCATTCAACCATAGCTGGTAAATATGCCTGTTGACCATTTCTAGGTCAACTGCTGTAAAAGCCCCACTCTAGCCATGAGACGCACAGAAATTAAAGCAAATGAAAACATGTGTATTATTAATTTCTCTATCATCACTGGATAAGCCTTTGGACTGCTATCATACTAATTGAGTCTCACCATTACATTAAATGACCACCTCTGAAAGCACAAATCAGCATGTTGTGTCTTGCAATGGGACTGACTAAGCTGCTCCTACTCCTAGAGTCAGTTACAGGAGTGGTAAATCAAATACACTTCTGTTTGCTTTTCATTAGTTTTCAGAGATTCGCATTAATTAAGTTACTGATTATCAGAATGAACAAGACTCCTAAGGCTAAGATTTTATATGAGTCATCTCACTTTCAACCCAGTGAGCCAAAAGCTGCAGTGCCTACATATTGTTCAAACTAGGAAGATAATGGAGTCTGGCATCTCTGATGCCACCCTTTTCTTTATAGTTATATCACACTATTGTATTTCCCTCAACACAACAGAAATCAAAAAGGGCAATCTTTGTTTATAGTTCCAAACCACTTCTAACAAGATCTTGAACCAGAAAGCTCTTATACTTTTATTTTTGGCAGTGAGAAGTGGTGGGTGTGGATGGAATGTCACACCGAAAAGCTTTGCTCAAGGTACATTTACAGGTTGCTCGATCCATCCTTGGGGCCTTTTTCTGCAGTGCTTCTTCCTGTTGATCTCACATCTCTTCTGTTGATACAATACCTCCCAGAAGGCAAGGCTCCCTCCCTCAGATTCCTTCAGGGCTCTACACTTGGAGTTAGTGTCTCCTAATTGAAGCATTTGAATTCAGTTTACTTCAGGGA
>NW_008677001.1:28824-49937 GCF_000695815.1 Acanthisitta chloris
TGTTATATGTGGACGTGCATAAAACATGGAGGATCAGTTTCCCTGTTGTGCAGGAAAACCCAGCACAATTAAGTGGGTTTTTTGGTATATACACAGGAATTTTCACATAGATGAAGTGCCTGGTGGTGTAATTCCAAGCATATTGTACAGACACTATGGAATGCAAGACAAGAATTTCACCAGTATTTCCCAGGTAAGTTGTAGCTTTCAAAGAGAAGTAACCCAAGAAGCCACGCATCCAAATTAGCCAAACAGCTCATTTCATTTCCTAAACATGTAATTCCCCTCGAAGCAATACAGGTGAGAACACCTTAGACATTCCTCTCAAGAGTATAAATGACTGATGGCTTAAATGGAATCTTCTTAACAGATACATAGGACAAAAGGCAAAACTATTCTCCACCCCCCCAACAGTGCTGGCCCCATAAGAAACAGTATCAAGTCTGCAAATTCCTCAAACCACTGAGGTGAAAAAACCCTACTAGGTACCTACAATCAGTTAGTAAAAAATGAACTTCAAGAGAAGAGTCAAGCTCAAACGGATGATGGTCATGGAGCAGTCACATGCTACTTATCATGACTACTTTTCTGTCCAAGGAGGCTTCTCCCTGTGTGCTGCTTGATGTAACATGACTGACTTGGATTTAGCTCACTGAAGTAAAAGAAAAACCTTAGGCTCATTTATGTTTCTCAAATGGTTTGAACAGTTCTTTAGCTTGCATTCCAACAAGTGAGGCTGCAGCATGACTTCAGTACAAATCAACTACTGGAATACTGAGATCATGCAATGCAATATTGTGTTTTATGACCATTTTTTACAGCCAAATTTGTTAATCTTTATCAAAAATCAAGTTACTCTACTTTAAATAAAGTCAGTTTCCCAGTGCTATGCAAGAGAGCACAGTCACATAACTCAGAAGAACTGTATCAACTGTAGGATAACTAATTTCACCATCACTAACAGAATGTTCTTTCAAGTTCTTCAAAGGGTTAATTCAGTAAACAAGGAAATAAACCTGTTGATCCTTTAGATTATCTGATTTACTTATTGGTATAATCCATATATCTGTAGCACTTCAGCTATGGGTTATTTCAGTGGTTTCTGCACAATTTATATTAATGGATAGTGCACTAATAAGCACTTCAGGGACTAGGATTGATGTGCCAATTAATTTACAACTCAAAGCACAGACTTAGAACAGGAGTTCACCTGCTCAGCTGCCCTGACACCCCAATACTTAGTGTACTATAACCCGAGATGAGTGATGGTAAGCAGCACAGCTTTCTGCTATAGCCTGTGCCAGAACAAGGCTCCAGAGTTTTGAAGAGATTTTTTCCCTATACTCTGAGATCATGAAGAATAAAGTAACAAGTCCATTCAGACTTTGGTTCAGTTTGGCTTGCTGGTTCAGCCTCAGCTCACTGTTGACCTCCAGCTCCAAGATTCCTGCAGACATGATTATTGCTCTGGTGACCGAGAGCCTGACGTGACCTGAGACATTTTCTCTTCTAGAAGATATTTCTCTTCATATGACCAGAAACTTCTGCAAGACACACGTAAGACTCCAGAAACCATGTACTTAGGCTGTGAAGCCTGATCTGCATGCACACTGATGTGCTATGAAGCAGCAAGCCAAAACATATGACCTCCAAGTATTCCACAAAGCAAAGGCTGTTCCGTGGCTGGTTGAGACAGGATTATAATCACAGCCCAAATGTGATCCCTGGAGCTGCTGCTGCAATGTGAACAACTCATGTGTATTAAAGCCTTTCAAGAAAGCAAATTGGGAAGTGAAACAATCACCTCATCACTTGAATTTCATATCTCCTGTTTCACTTTAAGGCTTACTAGTAAGGGCTTTCATGTATCTGGGGAACTTCACTTTGTTTAACTTTCCAATCTTAATGTTTGTTTAATAGATACTATTTGTAAACTTAGAGTGTTGCCACCTCCAAACTCTATTCGTGTTTGTTTCTCCAGCATTTTTCCTCCCTCCTGTTTATTTCTGCACTGACACATCAAGGGAGGGCTTACTTTTGGCACACGCTCTCGCCAAAACAAATTGTTTTACATACAATTTCCTTTCATCAGAACTTCAACATATTAACAACTTAGGATATTGCATATAAGTCTATATCAGGATTAAAAAAAAACTGATGGGAGGAAGAACAGGACACATGTTGAGGCAAGAAAGATTAAAGGAAAACATTTCTCTGAATTAAAGACTTCTTAGCAGGGCAGTTGAAACTACACCCTAAGTTTTATCATTGGACAAGTTCATCCCTTGATTAAATCATGTTTACAAGTAATTTGGGATCAATCTTTCTCTCCTGGAAACAATCAACAAGATGTTAAAATCAGAACTGGGAGATGGAGACAGTGAGGAGGCAGGTGGGTAAAAATAAAAGTTAACAGAAGAGTAGAACTGAAATAATTAGCTATCAACTGCCTCAAATTTGCCTATGAAATGGGAAGTAAAGCATGTGGCAGTTGAAGGTATATTAGCTAACATTGATCCAAGTCATTCCACAGAGTCCAGTTAAAGGTGAACATTAACTCCCATGATTTTCCAGACACAGATTACCAGATGTTGACTACAATACACATAATGAGCATAGCAATTCACATTGATAATTGAGATCTAATATTGATTATCATCGCTACTGTCTGATTTAGTTGGTATTTGGCAAAAACACCTTTGATAAAAGGTAACTGTCAAACACATTTTCTTGCAAATCCTGATGTGAGATCCTCCATGATTTGTTTAAAATTCTGTTCACTGTCAACAAGTTCTGTAAAGATGACAAGCTTTATGTCACCTAGATTAATTTGGAAGATGTATTTCTTAATTAGCAATGCCATGTCAAATCAGCTGACTCCCATGATGAAACTGCTGCTGTCACACAAGGTTAATATATATCCAAGCAGGCAGGAACTGTCTTCGAAGTTACTTGCCTATATCTTCTATAATTTCAAAGGCATTTACTGTAAACTATGAGGTGCATGTCAAACAGCCAAGGAAAAGTAGGAAGTTAAGGGTGGTGAGACACTGGCACAGGTTGCCCAGGGACGTGGTGGTTGCCCCAACCCTGGTGATGTTCAAGGCCAGGCTGGATGAGGCCTTGAGCATCCTGGTCTAGTGAGGAGGTGTCTCTGCCCATGGCAGGGGGTTATGACTAGATGATCTGTAAGGTCCATTCCAACCCCTAAAATTATATGATTCTATGAATTTTGTATGTGACAAGTTCCCCTTGCAGCACAAGTAGTTTGTCCACTATTGACACTTTCAAAAACATTAATACTTATGTCACTAGTACTATCTTTCAAGGACAAAAGATTTTGGAAGGGATGTCACAGTCACACTCACATCACAGAATTAGCATTATAGAGCTGTGTGCCCAAGACATGTAAGCATACCTTTCACTGCCATAGAGGCAAACTCTCCATAGGAGCACGAGGGAAGGGGATCAGGGAAGCAAGGGCATGACACAGTGACAGCAAAGCTGACATGTAGGCTGCTTAAATACATCTGAAAGGCTTGTTTTCCCTTGGGTAAGCAGTCACTTTATGGATTATCACTTTCAGATGAGTTAATGGGGATGTGAACTGTCTCCTCCCTTCACATTTTTATTAGACCTCATTAGGTAAAACTTGGACCAGAGTGTAATTTGATTTCAGTGTCTTATTACTGGACTTTAATTAATAAAACCCCAACAAAACCAAACAAGTGTCACAGCAATGAGACCTTGAAAGCAACAAAATAGTAATGCAAAGTGAGAGGAGTCAGTGATATAAGTATCTAATGCTGGAATGGCTGAATTTGGCTGACTAACATCTAAGATAAAAAACAAACCTCAAAACAATGCATTTACTCTCTTCTTCAGAGGAATATTTGCCTTGATCATTCAAGTGTGTACAGGACTATTTGCTCAAATATTGCCAAAGATATTGGTGGTATCCACCCCCATCCTTCTTTAAACCTAAACTACTTACTATTAATTTACCAAGTTCAACTGAACATTGTTATGTATTGATTACATTTCAGTAAGTCAACTTCACTTTTGTTTATTAAACAGCTCTACCCTTCAGAAGCTACAGATGAACAACATGAATGTTTCCAAAGATTTCTTGGCAACTTTCCAGTTTTAGAATTGTGTTCACACCAGTGTGGCATGGTAAGAGGAAAGCTCAGATTATCAAGATCAGCAAAACATAAGGCAAAAAGCTATAAAAACTGTTCCCCACCACCCATGACTGAACTCTCTCCTTTAAAGAGAAGTCCATCAATATAAGACAAGGGATGAAGATGATGCATCAGCCTATGTGTGGCACAATGTCTGAATAAAGTGTTTTTGTTTCAGAATATGTCCATTTAGAAATATGTCTGTTTCAGATCAAGGTAACCCTACTAATCGTGACCCAAGAATTTCACTTGAATCATGCAGCAGATACAGAAGGCAGCACATACAGCCACTGCCTCTCCCTGCTCCTCCTCAGTGCCAGCAGTACATTGTAGATGTGCTGCAAGAGTGCAATCCAGGAACACAAGCAAAGTTTTGTCATGTCTCAGGGGTATTTAAGCATCAAACTCCTTTTACAAGTATCTCTAATGCCGGAGAAGTTGGCAGAATCAGGCAAAACCTATGAAATATCAGAGCAGGCTCAGAAACTGACCAACGCAGCTGAAGTAAGGTTACCTAAACCAAACATGGTGATATTGCTAGCCACAAAACTGAGTTTAAATGGAATTCAGTCCTTTTCCTGAATGAGCAATTTTTCTGATATTACAGATGCCCAACAGATCATGTAGCTGCACTTCATAAACCCATCCTTCCCATGTCTGGCCTCATAACACAGCAAAATGGTCAGAGGATGACTTAGTCAAAATCTTCACATAATTTTAAGTCACAGTTAATCTATGGATGGTTTATATCAACGTGCTTGAATGCTGCTCCTTAGAATCTGTTTGATGTCACTGCCCTGCCCATAGCATTCATTTTGTGTATGGTCAAGGTTTCAGTCTCATGAAACACAACTAGTACCTACCAACTCTGATGAAAGGATCATTCCACAGACACACAAAGGATTTGGACCCCCCACTAACATTAAAGAAAACTTGAAGGAAGGAAAATTCAGGAGTTGGCAGACCTAATTACATTTTCATAAGATGGATAAGATCTTAAAAATTCATAAGCATTGGAACACTTCTGTATTATGTGTTTGAGACCTCAGTCACACTTGCTATGATTAAAGAGTCTGTGAGAGAAAACAAAACAATTAAAAAAAGAAGACCAAGCCCCCTCCAGTCCCCCTGAGGATCAGGAGACATCTGCCAGTCATGGCAGCTGGCATTGAAAACACATTTTCATCTTGTTCCGATTCTGATTAAGCAAGATAAAGCTTCAAAAGCAAAAGTACTGCTATCTATCAGGCCTTGTCTTAAAACAAAAGTTCAGATGCATGAGACCCTGTTGCCTCCAGATTGGCTTTTCCCTACTACACAAGAGCTGTTCCAGTCCCATGGGAGTTGATCACATTAAAAATGATCAGCAAGAAATGATGTGCTCTGAAAAACAGAAAAGCAGAACTTGAAAGGAGATGTTTAACATTTCTGGCAACAGTCTCAGGTGCTTTAACTTTCTGATTTGGGGAGCTGGCAAACAAAGCTTGTTAAACACAGCAGCAGCACAATATCCAAGTTGCTAGTTACTACGTCATTTTCCTTGAATTTCACTTCAACGAAAAGAGACCCAGTTGTGAAAATGATCACAGAAGCACAAACTGTGGGGCAAGTGTAGAATATTTGATCATGCACCACCACAAATAACTTCTGAAATATGAATGCAATGTAAGTTTTTCTTTAAAATAAAGCTACTTATTTGGTATCCCAAACAAATATGCCAGATGATCAGGGATAAGCAAGACAGGTGATAGTGATGCTGCCTTTACATTATTTTGCTTTAACCCCTTCCCCCTGATGACACAATCTTGTAGAATAGCCAGCAGCAGGTACAGCCTACAAACATTTGTACTTGGCTCAGGGTGTGGTAAACTGCTTGATCAGGTATTACACCTTAATTTTGCAAAGCCAGCTTTTCAGTAACTTAGCTGCATAGTACTGAGTATTGCTTTCAGAACCTGGAAGAGGTAATTTTTGCTGGAGGATAGTATCATGACTTCATTGCTGGAAGAAAATCTTTCATTGTTCCAGTTACTGGCAGAATTTCATAGAAGAGAAGGCAGAAGATAAGCCTTCAGCAGAATATTCATTCAGGCACACATCCATATCTTTACCTGCCTTTGTCTTAGAAATTGCAGTTTGTCTATGATTCACCTTTCAGCTCTTACAGTTTGGATGGCTTGAAAAGAATTCACTCCATTAAAGGCTCAAATAATTGAAAGCTCCTATGTGAAAAGACTTCAACCCTTTCAGATCAGTACCACATCTGTATCAGACTCCAAGGAAACTGAAACTAATGCAGTGAACTGCCAAAAATAGGCAGCTGATCCTCTTGGGCCATCTATGCTGTCCTTTGCTCTTTCATTCTTATCCTTTCTTCCCACTAGATGTTCAGATCCCTTCCACCACTCATCCCCTGGATTTACCTAGAAGAGGCTGCTCTTCTCTTTGGGCTTCAGCCACCAAGTTCTTTAGACAAGTGCTCACCAGCCCCTGACAGAAAATCCAAGTATGTTCTGTAAGTTTTCTTTCGGTTTACTTCTGTTGCCTTGGGGACTGCAAAAAGGCACTCAAGTTGGATGTCAGTGTGCACCAGGTTTGTTGAGCATGGGTATACCAGCACAACTGGAGTGGCATTCATAGTTTAAGGCCTACAAGTACAATTCCAGCTTTTATGAAGGCTCTTATTTGCATCTGCCTAGAGGAAACACAGTAACCAACTCCACTACATACAGACAAATTCAACACAAGTTCAAGATCTCCTTTTACTTTGCTTACTCAACCCATTATAACAGAGAACATTCCAAATCAACAGTATGTACAATATGGATTCAATACACATATAGCCAGTTTTGTAGCTTCAAGCAGCATCACCCCTAGAGAACCCACCACATGCCTTGAAATCTAAAACCAGACACAGTGAACCAAGGCATAAAAACCTCATAACAGGTTTCAAGCCTGATAATTTCTATAAACACATGCTGCAGCAATGATGTCACTATTACAGCTGTCCAAACCTGAAATATAAATGTATCCTTTAGAAGAGACCAGATGACACTGTAAAGCTAAAGCTAAATTAACTCTTAATTCCAAACAATAAAAACTACTTAGTTTGTCCAAGTTGTAAATCTTCAGTTTCCAGCTCTTTAGTCCATGTGCTTTGTTCAGGTAAATTCACATGGCATTTCATTACTTGACCTTGATCATTCAAGACCCTATTTTGCCTCATGTTTGGCATCACTGCTAACAAACTTGTACTCAAGAGCACATGCTGTATAGATTAAGCCCTCAAATCCACTACTTCTGAAGACAGGATGTAGGAAATTTGGCGAGTAGGTGCACCCCTTGCTGCAGGATCCCACTGCAGCAGACCAAACAGACAAGTTACATGACAGAAATAAAAATCAGCACATAGATAGTGATGACCATTTAATCACCCACACTAGAACTCCCCAGTTCACAGCCCACAGGAGGGCCATTAAAGCAAAAGGAATTATTACATTTCCTTTTGAGACTATTCCCAGACACAGAAGTTAGGAAGTTGTAACAAAGCCTAGAAGAGATTATTTATTGGTGAATACCACAAATGACAAGCTGCTTGATGTGTTTCTATTAAGGTGAACTTTACTACAACTCTTCCCCTCCAGCTTTATCACAAATATTGCTTCAGTAAACAACTGCAATTTGCAGTGGTGCCTTTTTCATTGCCAAATACATCTATATAAGTGATTGAAAAAGAAATACTCAACTTGAACATATCTTTCCTGTCCAGTACAGAAATTTCAAACACTTCATGAGGCATCTGATTAAGTGTATAATACTTAATAATCCCTTGTACACTGTATCCACATGGCCATCATTGCAACTGATTAGATTTGAGCAATATACATTTGTGCAGACATTTGCATATACCTCCTAACAGTTTTGGTGGCCAATCTGGTGAGCAAAAATAATCAAAACAGGTCAAATTGTTAAAAGGAAATCTAGAATTATTCCCTTCTGGAAATAGGTGTGTCAAAAACTTGCCCAAATTAGTATACAACAACTATAGCAAAACTGTCTAAAAGCTGCATTTGTTTTCCAAGATATTTTTCAACTGGCAAGAGTTTCACAACCTTCTCAGCATGATAATGGCACACTGCATGGACATCAATGCTGATTTCAGTCAGGTTTAGCCAGGACTGATAGTAAGTTGCTAAATGGTCTCAGGACTCCAAAGCTTCCATCCATATATACTAACAGACACTCAGCTAGGAATTCTTACTGCTAAAGACCTTGACATTTCAAAAATTTATGTTTTCAGTTCTGGATTTGGGGATGTAAGCGCTTCATGTGCCACTTCAGTGGCAACTATGTGTCCTCTCTGCTCTTGGAAATCTTCATTACAGGAGCCTCCTGCTTCCCTTAGGAAACTTTAATGAAGTTCTTCATGAAGGTGGCATTCTGCAACATGTTTTTCCAAGCACAGGAGAACTTTTATTCCTAAATTGACAGGTAAACTTATCTATCTGTATTAGGAGTCTTAGAGACAAAACATGGAAAATGGACTTAACGTGCTCATTAAAAAAACCAAACAAACAAACCCAACCCACCAAAACCAAACAAATAAAAATCAAGCCTTATAGGGCTAAGTGGAAATTCATCAGTAAATGCTTTATCCACACCCTGTTTAAAGTCAAGTACTTCAGAACTAAGCTTTTGCTTGTTTGCTCCCATCATACTAAAACTAAGATCTCAACCTGTGGATATATCACAAGTCTTGTTGCAAAGTTATGTTCCACTTACTAAGACTAATGATGTACACCCAGACAATAAGTGATTAGTTATACAGCATGCAGGAATTTTCATCAACTATATAACTAATTAAGTAGCTACAAGCAGAACTTGTGCCTCCACAGAACTTAGAACAGAAACAGTTTAAGGTATTTTCTGCCTGAATGTGGCACACAGCTTATGCCCCAAATGAAAGTACTTTCACCTGTTAGTGAAGTAGATACAAGAGAAAATTCACGCTGAGTTACACTGACCACACTGTGACAATATATTCTCAGCAAACCCAAAGAAAATTAATATTATATTTCAGTTTCTAGAGAAGTAAGTCAAAGGGTCTTGAGCATAAATATGTGCTGGAGAAACATCATTTCTCACTGGTGCCTCTTACTTAAAGGGCAAATTACAGTTTCACTTTTCACTGGAAACAAGTTACAATCCATATTCTCTAGGAAGGATCTATGAATCACTGAAATTCTCATCTACCACCATTTGACAATAGCTATGAGGCAGATTACTAAAGGCAACATTTTCCAGATGAAACAGTCCTCTAATTAGAAATAAAGTACTTTTTTTCTTGCTTTTTCAGAAAGGACTGCTGTGAGGCAAGACAATAGAAATGGCACCATCTGCTAATAATCCAATTAGAGATTTTCAAAGCAATAGCTAAAAAAGCTAGCTGTTAGTGATTTATTTTTCTAAACATATTTCTCAATTCCACCACATGGAGGTCCACATGCTTTCCAATTACATTCTATTTGGAAATGACAACAGCTCATGGGATCAAGGAGAAATCACATCATTGGTAATGCAAAACATGAGCTTTTCCCAGTTATACATTTGTCTCCACTTGTGACAAAACATATCTATGGCTTTACCACTTTCTCATACTCCCCCATGACATGTGATAGCTAAACATGTCTCAGACATCACTTTTAGCAGATTGTTCTCTGGAATGACCTAGGATACACCCTCTCTTCCCACTTGGTTATGGTCAGAATTATTATCAGATGCACAAAGACAATGCTAACTTGCCTACTGTGACTAAACACTCTGAAATGCTGTATTTAGGGAGCAATTGCTGCTTAGAATTCAAGATTACTGGACCAGAGATGGGAACTTGGCTAACAGTTTAGGTGGGATAGATGTTTATCAATGCCAAACAACTCACAGGCTCTTGGTCTCTTGCTGAAGATAACAAAAAACCCCAAAAACCAACAAACCATCTCAACTGCCACTAATATCTGAAGGTATCTTCAGAAGATACTGACAATTTTGGAAAAAACAGTTGTATCTTACTTACAGGAGACAGACAAAATAAATGACTACTCAAGGTCTCGCCATAAGCATATGGATGAAGAACGTACAGAAATAAATGCATATCCTGATGCGTTAATAGCTAGTACCACAGCAACAATTTCTGTGCTACGAATACATATGGCCAATGAATTCATATGGTGACATGGCACAGAACAGACAACTGCAGCAGTGAAAAGTGCCTAAGGATTAGAGACAACCTAACTTGACAAGAATTTCGCTAGATCTATATGTTTTAGTTCCCATTCTGCATTCAGGTCATCCTGTTTATCTTTCCACATCTGTGTCACAGCATGCTTAGAGTACCCTGCCACAGACCTGTGCAGCCTGATTCCAACTTCAGTAACCACCTGAAACTGAACACAGAGGACTGTGAAAACCAATGAGCAGTTTCTGCCCTTCAGTGAATACACTATGTTTTATTGCTGGTGGCAGACAAGAAGTTCTTCCAAGCTATAAAGTTTTGAATCCAAAGGTGATTTTATGGTAAAAAGAGACCTTCTACAAGTAGTATTTTGTCTGGAAACACTTCAACAGCTACATGTTCTCCTGTGGTGAACAGCTGCTAAGGTGTAAATTCTATGTCCACCATAACTGTAATAGGCCCAAATATTTAAATTTTCCACTCACTTCCCTTCCTCCAGATTAGCCTCCAGGCAAAAGCACAAAACATTAACAAAAGTCAGAGCTAACGAGCTTAGCATGGTTTTATTAGGCCTTCAGAAGAAGCAAACTGCTAGCTAAACATTTTACGTGGGGCCAATACTTCACTGCACAGCAGCTCTTGAAGAAACATTGAAGGCTACATGTGGGTTACTGCTGCACAAGAAACACCCAAAACCTGTGAAGACAGACACCTGTCAGCATTTGCTGCTTCCACTCCAAGAATGAACTCGCTTGTGCTCTGCAGAGAAAGCTTTCAGGCTTTGTAACACTTAAAAAGTTGAAATGAAACCTTTGGGGTTTTTTGCTGCCCACTGTACAGAGGCTATGAACAACACTTATTTCTTCACACACCTCTAGTACTCCTGCAGTGTGGTAGAGCACAAACTTTGTTGAGAGATTAAAGAAAGTTTGGAATTTAGCCACATGTTTCTTTTTTTTTTTGTTTCCTTTTAAGCTTCAGGCTCCTCACTCATGCCTACAGCTGTGCCATACCAAATCAGGGGATATCTAACCCCACATCCTGTGTCTAACACCAGCCAATAGCAGATGCCTCCAGTGTGTCCATGAGACAATTCATATCGTTGAACTAGTGTAGATCTTTCCAAACCATCTTTAAATTGGTCCCATTAAAGTAGCAGCAGCACAAAACTCAGAATAGGCTAGTCTGTGCAACAGTAGGCTCGATAACATGTAAACCAATTTGAGTTTCATCTCCTCCTTGCCTGACAATGTGACTTCACGGACTGACATGCAACAAAATTGCTCTGCAATTGCATTCAAGTATTCCTGAATAGCTAAGTAACAAAATATATTTATTTAGTCACAATCACAAGCAACCTATTCACCTAATGAGCAACTTGACCCTGTGTGACTTCCTATTTCTTTCCCATTCACATGCTTTGGGCCAAAGGTTAATATACAGCTTCTTGCTCCTACCACTTGCTGAAAAAAAAAACTAATCAAGGCTTGTCTAGCTGAGACACTATTGAATCTCACTTCTGAGATAGCATCAAGACTTGAAGCAAAATGACTTTTCATGTACTTCTGGATGCCCCTGTGAACTTGTTCCAAGTACCGTTACCAGAATTCTTAGAGTGTATGTTGCTTCACTCATGAAAAAGAAGGACTTAGGTTTTTGGGTTTTTTTTCCTAAGTTCTGTGAATATACAAGCTAAGTATTAAACCATGCCCCATGTGACGGACTGATACATCACAAGTACATTTCCAAGTGATAAAAACCAAAAGTTGAGTTGGGAATACTTTTGCATGTACCTGCTACTGTGTTAAACCTGTCAATTCCAGCTTCCATAAGACTGACTGCTTTGATTCTGTCCCAGATCAAAGGATATGCAACATTTCCAATGGGTCCTGAAATTGATTTGTTGAGAGTATTGACTTGAGAAAAATTTGTGTACATGCCACAACATGCATTCATTTATAACAAATCTATAACCTTCATTACCAACCATAGCAAACTTCTTACAGTGTCTATTTCTAATACTGGTTCTGGTGCATCAAGTGGATAATGAGGACAAACAGAAACTGGAGAAGGCAGACAGGTCTACCGTGAAATGAACTGTACAGACAAGAAGTGATTTATAGAGTGGGCAGCTACATAAAACCTAAGCTTGCCTTACTTACAACTGCAGAAGTTCTGCCAAAACTGATGCCCTCTTAGGTAATTCTTTCATTAACAAACCCTTGAGAAACCCCAATGCTTTATCAAGTTTCAACCTTCTTGCCTTAAGGCAGAACAGGAACCTTGGGTAAGCAGGCTTGATCACTGGATATGGAAACACTTAGAACTGGGGGGATATTCAAGGAAATCAGTCCAAACCTAATGAGCTGCAGCTGAACCCTCTATGACTGAGAAGGTTAGGATATCTGCACAAAGCCTCTGACTCCTCACAGAATCCTAAACTAGTCACTGTTAGATAACCAGTGCAGATACTGAATGTTAAAAGTGAATTTGCCTTTTAAGCAGACTGTATGGATTGAGTGACTGACTGTTCTCAGACTTTTACCATCTGTATTCATTGTTCCTGGGGACTTCTGTTAAAAGAAAACAAAAACAAGTCCCTCCCCACCACCCTTGGGTAATGTATTTGCAATGACATCACTCCCACCTACACTACAGTAAATAACCCACCTATCATATTGATGAAGCACCTGGGACTTCTTATTTATTTTTCAAGGTTTTGATAGATTCCTTCACACAAAAGTAGGAATTTGTTGGCCAACTGCCATAACTTTAACAGTTACATCGCATGGTCCCAATATATTGCCATTGTGAGACTAGTATTTGACCTCACCTATTGGCAATTGGAAGAATGTCAGGGGATAACAGATAGTGAGCTGGTACTTATAAAAGTGGAAGTGAATTGCTAAAGTCTTAAACAATAAGTTAAAAGAATCAAAGGAGTTACACTCAATGCAGTCCTTTTTTTCTACATGGTAGCTGGATAACGCAGTACTATTACATTAGGCAAGAGGAAAGACATCTTCAACTCAAAGTTGTATTAAAAAGTCCTGAATCACAAGAGTCCACAAAACAGTTACTGTACTTGCCTTTGCTCCTCCAGAGACTGATTCAGAGAACAAGTGCAACTCGTAAACTGTGAACTCATAGCATAAAAATTTGTGTAAATCACTGTCTGAAGCAGCCCATTGTTTTTAGACAGAACCTGAAGAGACTGACATCTCTACTGGTGCTCCTGCATAGGAGCTTCTTTTGACAAAGGTGGCCATGTGAACAACTGCATCCTGTGCACAGCCCACAAAAGTCAAAGGAGAGAGCTGTAGAAATACATGGAATATTTAATAGTGAAGTACTGCACTTCTATTCATTTCTGAGAAAATATTGAATAATAAGTATCAAACAGTATTTCCATGGCATGGTTCCCTAATTCACATCCAGGCTTTATAACCTAGATACTGGAAATTTTGTGGGCTTAATGTTTGTGTCCGGACTACATCTGCAAGTTAGCTGAAAGCATCATGAAACAATGGCAGAAAAGGGACCAACTAAGGAAATATTTTTTTCCCCAGGGTCAGGGGAGACAGGGGCCCCTCTAGACCCTAAGCCAAGATATGAGGTCATTGTGAGTTTCAGGATCAAGAAATATCTCCATGACACCACCAAGACCACATTTGATGGACAGCTATCATTTCTGTTTATAGCATGCAGTTGAAAGGAAAATCTATCTTTCTGAGCAGTTTCATTTCAGTTTTATTCACCTCATTTGCTGAGAAAATGAAATGGTGCCATAGCACAATATTTTAATGCAACCCATATATTCAGTATGTGATACATAAACAGGTATTCTGTGAAATGTGATCCCATAATACTCACTTCAGACTTTGACTTCTGTTTTCCACAACTGAACTATCAAAGTAAGGAAAAGCACAGCACACAAATTTCTGACAAAGATGCACTTCAAGTGGAAGAAAAAAAAAACAAAACCCAAAAAAGCCAACAAAACACTCCCCTCAAAAAAAACCCCAAAACTGCAGCACAACATCATTGAATATTTAATATGGTTCCTTCAGCCCTGTTTGCATATTTAATGTTGAGAAGTAAGTTTTGCAGGGTTTTTTTTTTATAAAGATGAGGTATTTGTGAATGATTGATCAAAAGTTCAAATTCTACAACAGTTACTATTAGTTACTAAAGCCATATCACTTTCTGTAGAATAAACCATCACAGGCTGAAGACAGCTGAGCTGCTGCTTCAGTTTGTAAATACTTTCACGTTAACTGGGAAACATCTGCATTTCACTTCCCATTGTCAAAATCCTTGTCTGAAAATATCCCTGATATCAAGCAATCCCTTCAGCTGGGCTAGGATACAAATTCTGGCTCTCATTCAGAATCCTCAATTTTACAGGACTTGAAATGTAGAAGTTTCATTTTCCACCTCTAGTGCTTACATTCAACAAACTACTGTACTGAAAATGGAGCTGGACAGAATGTCAGTATAAACTGATCCCTAATACTGTGGTACTTGTATAAACATCACATAGGATTCCAGCAACATTTCTGAAGAGAAATCTTCAGTAGGTGCATATGAAATCAGTGCCATCCATTAACCTTTGCTAACACAACAGGCTTGAGAAAAAAACCACCACAACAAATTATTTAAAAAATTAACGACCAGGTTTGCTGGTACAGGCTTTGTACTCAGTGTAAGCACAGTGTTTCACAGTTTGGTATTTCAGTTAATCCAGACCTACATAGGCATTGTGATCATTCCAAGTCGTATTCCAAATGGCTATGAAATAATGTACCTCTTAGTTACTGTGAGCAGCTGTCTGTTGAGACCTGTGTTAAAGCAACAGAAGTTTCTGTACCTAGAAAAAAGGTTGTAAGTTGTGAATGGTAACTTACATACAAATTCTCCTCTCATTCATTCTGCACTATAAACTAGTTGCTAGTAATGTGAATGCCTTTCCCTGCCAAGTCTGCTATATTAAATACCTTTTAGGTCCCTCTGCTCAGCAGTTCTATCCCCAAGAAAAACAACAGCATCTTTTCAATGAAGCTAAAGTCCACCAGCTACTAACAGCTGCTTTCTGTGTTGTACTTTTTAAACTTGCTTCACTCACCTGTAAGTCCAGAAGCAAGATGACTACACGCAAGGACAAAGGAGGAGGCAGCTCTAAGAGCTAATGCAAATTCTGTGCTGGATATTAGTTGCACATAATGGGTTGAAAAAAGAGGGTTAAAAAAATAAAATAATCAGAAAACAACAAATTGTCAGGCAGCCAAGCTATGCCAGGAGGTGACTATACTAAAGGCTGAGATCTTCAAGCCTCATGAAGAGAGGCAGGTGCTCAACGTGTAACTATTTCAAACACTTCACTTGTTTGAAGATGCCAGCCAAGAGATTAAGCCCAATGTGCTCCAATTCATTTTAATTCATCTTCTGTTGGAAGAAGTATTAATTACATAAACTTTTGCCAGTTTTCTACCTAAAAATTAAGCACATTTGATTCCATTCCCCTGAAGGAAAAGTAGGAATAGAGTAACTCTATCATTACTAAGGTGTATAAGGAGTCAGCACAAGCTGTCTCAAATAAAACTTGTGGTAAACAACTGACTCAGTGGATGAATCTTCCTGCTCCGCCCATCACATTAGAAGTTTGCCTAAGGAAAAGCCTTAATTGGGGCTGCTTTGTCAAACTGGAAACCAACTGCCAAAACAGTTTCTGCTAAAAATTTAGAAAACCCCAAAAACCAACTAAAACAAATTTCAAAAGTACCTCACATAAATTACCTAGGATCAGGGGAGCTGTTAAATTTAAGGTAGGACCCAAGTACTACTTAAGGGTTAGGTAATTTCTGTTATTCCAGCTGGTAGTGCATTGTACTTGTGCAATACAAGAGGTCAGAAGTGGGAATAATATACCCAATATCAGCTTCATGAAAGTTTTCACCCATCGTATTCTCTCACTGTGGAAAACAAAGCATCCTATTATCTCACTATGGAAAACAAAACAATGCTCAGCAGAGTAATAGCTTAAATCTAATCACTGTATTTCCAGAGGTGTGACTCTGAGAATTCAAGCCACCTCTAAGCATAGTAACTTCCCTTGTTCAACTTTCTACTACACTACAGCTAAAAAACATAGCTAATTTCATTTACACAATATAGTGCTTATAGATCTTTTATTAGAGTTTCACATTTTGTCCAGAAAAAAAGGTCAAGCTTCAGAAAAGAGCATTGGAAAACTTTGGGAACATAAGAGTTCAGTGAATTGAGAATAAGTCTAAGACAGACAAGTACTTCATTTTAGGATCATATATAGGGATATGGTTAAATTCAGAAAGCTCAAATTAGGCTGCCCATCTGCCAGATCTATGGCAATAGCAGGGAGATACAGTTCAAAAATCTAATGCAAAACTAACTGAAACCATAGATAAAACCCCTGGACAGATTTTTTTTCTGGTAGAAATTTAAGTATGAAGTGTCTGATTCTTCAAGCCTCAAAATTCTTGCAGTCACTGAATTTCAATATTGTTCAAATAGTAAACTGGAGCACAGGAGCAGAGATTCAGCTAGAAAATGCACAGGGTGTTTTACAAGAGCTTTTGTTCTCAAATACAGGTTTTTAAAGTCTTGTAGTCAAAGCTAGAAAAGTAAAGAATGGTATCTAACTAGATAACGGATCACAATACTCCGAGGTCACACTGTCTTGCTAGCAAATTACTTAAGTAAATGAATGTTGTCAACTGTATGGACTGTATGCCTCAAGAGTTATGTTAAAATCTGTTAAGTGTGTAAAAAGTACAACCTCAGCAGAAGACATTAGGTAATGAATGCCTGCTGTAATTAATTACATGACTTACACAGTTTTCCCCCCCAGAAGTGATGGGAACTTTTTGATGAGCAGCTTCCAGGTTGGGCAGTGGAAGCAGCCAAATGAATCATCTCTTCCTCTGAACCTGGCAATTGATCATGACTCTTTTTACATCTGGGTTTAATTAGTTTTCACTTTCAAAGTTGGTGCACAGCACAGCATTCAATTCCACTGAAACCCAAAGAAGCAATGAAGACTGAAGTTCCCAAGTGCAGCAGCTGTACCTGCCTGATACAAATATGTCTTCTCTAAATGTACTTTTTGGAAACTTATACTTACATGCCAATGAAATCATGAGATCATTTAGAAGTAACCACTATTTTTTGCATAATAGTAGCTTTTGGGAACAGCCTTACTGCCAATTCTAGATTTAAAACAGTTTCAGTACAACTTTTGACACAAGGTTATACTACTTCAGAGAATAATACTTTAAGACTGAGCAAACCTCTAAAAAAGACCTGTTACAGCTTAAATTCACAAGAGATGGATAACAAAGATGCAGCTTAAGACCTGTAAAGATTAAAGCTTCACATGTTTGATTTTGATAACCTTGCCTTTTAATGATGCAACTGAAAGGAAAAAAAAATACTACTTTACATCATGGAACAGACCTCAAGGCAGCAGAAGTGCCTTACCTGCCTTGACAGTCAGCTTTGCTAGGCAGTACTATATGTAAGGTAACAATAAACAGTAGCAATTGTTTGTTCTATAAAAGATGTACTTCCCCCATCCTTTTTCATACATTCCTGTATGAAAGGACAGATCAGAAAGATCAGTCTGTAAAGATATATTTGAAGTCAATGGCAGATAAACTACTGTCTCATTACACACCTAAACTGTGAACACAAAACAATGCATTACTCAGCTGATACAAAATACTTACACATCACAGCTCACAAAACCTTTGACCTTCCATTGTTGAAGCCTGAGTTCACTTAAAACATCGTTAGTATATAAAAGGAAAAATTTCTAATAAGTCTCTATGGTATATAATTATTTACTGTAAAAAAACACTGCCTGCACTGTATTCTGATTTAGACTTGGGGGAAATGATACAGCAGTGAAGGTACAGCTTAAAAAGGCATGATCCAGAAAAATGTGTTATCTTCACATTCACTCATTCAAATCAGAAAGGATTACAGAGTTACACACAACTCAACACTGCATCATGATTAATGCTAATGATGGAGAGTGGTAAAGTAAATGATTTCACTGAGAAGACACAGAAATATTTTATTAATATTGTGGAAGCAGCAAGCAGGCAGGAACAGGAAGGAGAAATGACCAAGTCTTTCAGCTGCAGCACAGGTTTATGCTGACTTAAATTGTTCCCAGAACCATAGCCCCAGCATCTTCACTTCCCTCACCTCAGCTACTAACTATAACCTCTGCTGGAAGACCAGTAAGAAAATCAAGTTCACGAAAACAAGCATCAAGTTGGAAGACATTTCTGGGGAGAACCGGCTCTAGAGTTGTACAAGAGCATGTCCCAGCCTAAAGCGGCTAAGGAGTGTTTCAAGAACACGTACAAGACTCAAGATGCTACAAAGAAGGCAGAGCACACCTTAAAGTGCTGTGGAAACTACTGAAAAGCTAAATGAAATTGATTGAAAAAAAATGGCATCAGTTCTACTAATCCACTTGGCCACAGTTTAATAGCAGAGGCACAAGAGGCAAACACACTATCTTCAGCTTGAGGTCCAAAGGATGATGAGCTTCAGTTACTTGGGGAAAGCACATCTGCCTCAGTATCTAGAAGAGATGTGCAGCAAAATAATGGCACAATCAATGCTTTCTTTATTGTTACCTCAGTTTCAATAACATTTAAACTGTAATAAGACTTCTGGTGTCAATTCTTTTGTATGACCCTAATGGGCTACAATTTTTACACATTTCTTTTTGAAAAGAAATAAGATTTAACTTCATTTCCATGAGTGGTCTGTCTATAAAGACCTTTACTAGAAGTAGCTTCTCTCTGAAGTTACTGAAAACCAAGTAGCACAGAACTACATGGGCAGAACAGTGTTTCCCTCATTCAACCCTGAATAACAAAAGAGAATGAAATAAAGATTAAAGGCAAAGCACAAACCTGCCACAAAAACAGTTCATTTAAATAGTACCCAACATAGAACCAACACCAAGACATTACAGATTACAACCATAACTAAAGAGCACCAATGCAAGCCTCATGAACAGAAGACATGCACAACTCCGTTAATGATAGAAATAAAAAGTTTTCAGAAAGACTGAAATAAAGTGGCAGTTTTATTCTCAGTTTAGATTACTGGTAAGAAATGGAGACAGGTAAGACCCACATCAGCCTTTCTGCAGGAATCTGTCCCTCTATTTCCTATACACTTGTTTCCTAACCAAGCTCCTTACATTGGGCAAGTTAGCAGAACCATTTATGTTGTCTATTTTGCCAGCTCAAATGCCTCGTCTGGAGCCATCACTAACCACATGGACTTTCACAATCCCTTGGCATGTGAAGCCCTGCCCTGTGAGAAAAATCAAGACCAGTAACTGCCAACCTTTATCATAATATCAAAAGAAAGTTGGATTTTCACACTTGGAGAAAGACAGTGACATCCAGTGGTTCATTACTTTAGTCAGGGATGTGCTTTAAAATTGCTATTTTCAAAAGTATTTCCTAAGTCCTATTACTCATCAAAACATGATCATTTAAACCAAAGCCAGACCCAGTTGCCTAAATCAGCACACACAATTTAAAACAGATCCTGAGACACTACAAAGACATTCAGCATACCACAGGAAAAAAGGAGGCTTATTGCAATCTTAATATTGCTATTCCTTGCTACAATCAGTGTGAAAAAAAAAATCTGTTAACAATTAAAGAGCATTTGACCTCAAATGCCTAACAGAAGTTAGCTATGTTCTCATTGCTATGATGAAGAATAAACAGTTATTTAATGAACACATGCATAAGTGCTTCTCCTAATTTGTAGTTCATGTTTTATATGCATATTTAGGATAGGAATAATATATGAATTTATTAATTGTTGCTAAAGACCAAATAGCCACAGGCTTAACACTGTGCTGCTTAATTACACTTGAAAAGGCAATTTCAGTGCTTTGTTTGGACCATGTAAGAAAGGATGCAATGCCTGTCACAGGACTCTCAGCACACTTATAGGGTTTATCAATAGTATTAAAACCTTTAACAAGTAGCTTCAGAATACATAAATATTTATTTTGTTAATTTGGTACTACCCAAGATACAAATATAAGAACAGCAATAAGCAAACATTCCAAAAGCAACAAAACCCACAAGGAACCTTCTAATAGTTCTCTTTCCCAGCTACACAGAATACACTGTCATATATAAGGAATATGGGAGAATCCACATAAATCACTAAATTCTCACTCCATTTTTCCATCGCATTCATTTATAATTTAACTACTCTTCCACCTTACTCTTCATTAGTGAAAATCTTGCAAATTGAACTACTACTTTCCTTCACAGTGACCTAATTAGCAGCAAACAGTACCCCAGCAGTTTGTCTTAGGACATTCTGTAACGGGACAGACTCAGTCCACCAAAAATTGGCCCAAGTGCTGAACAATGTGGTTTTGCTGCTTTCTTAATTCTGAGTTAACCCTTAGAAGGAAGCCTATATATTTTAAGAAAAGAGTGTTTCAGTGCTCAGAACCACTTGCATTTCTCCTTTAGCTGAAGAAAACAATTGCGAGTCATGGCTGCTGACACACTCTATGGGGATTTGCCCAAACTCACACTGGCATTTTCTAGTAAACACTGCCCAAGACTTAGGCATGAATATATGTGTAATTTGATATTTCA
>NW_008677001.1:49973-52417 GCF_000695815.1 Acanthisitta chloris
TTGCTGAAGAGGTACTTTTGAACCTAAAACCCCAAGCTGAATCCACCTAAATCTGAGGAGATTATCTAGGCTAAGTTTGGATAAAGTAAGAGTTTGTAAAGGCTGATACACTGCTCCACACTAAATACCATTTCATGGCAGAGAAGCTTTTCACAGAACACCATTCAGGCCATTTAGTAGCACAATTTGACCATAGAAAATGATCAATTAAATTACTAAGGACACTACAATCATAAACACAAAGCAGGAAATATGGTTCCAGGCCATCTTCACTGAGGCATTTTGCCAGACCTTGCACTCAAGATTAAACGGTTTTATATTTTGAGATAGAGCATGAATATTTAACAATGAAATAAAAGCCAATTGTGTTTACAGTTTTAGAATTAAAACTATGCTCTAAGCTGTTGATCTGCCAGTAAAGCTATTAATTATTATAATTACATAGCAAATGAAGCAGGGACTCTAAATGTCAGAATATTTCACCAGGCTAAGCAAATACAAAGAACAAAGAACATATTCAAGAGATTCATTCCTTCTGTTTCATCTTTCCAAATTGCCCCATTTTTCTCAATCCTGCTCATACCATTGCTTTTATTTCTCATTTTATTTTTAAAAATAAGTATAAAGAGAACACAATTGCACGAGGGAAAAAACAAATCTAAACCACCACAAGAAGGTCAGAGTTTGGTTTGGTTTTTTACAAACCTTTTCCAGAAGGTTTAGAAAATACATCTGCTTTCTGGCAAGACTTCAACTGGTCAAGTCATTTCAGCCTGCTGGTCCCAGAAAGAAGCTATCCTGGTGATACACTTGCAAACTGGTAGGCAGACAGGCAGCTGAAAATAAAGTTACAGCATAAAGGACTGAAAATGCCCTCAAACCCAACAAACTTTCCACCTACTATTTCTTTATAGAAGCAGTATCAGTTACTGTTAATTTGGTGAACTTGTAAACCATCGATTTGTGCCCAATTCACACGGTTTCATGTCATGTTATACAGCAATCAGAACAGGATCACTTACTCCTAAACAGTTTCCTTAAGAACAAGAAAATATCCACTAGTTTTACCTTATAAAGTGTTTAAATTCACCTTTTAAGGCTGATGGAGTGGGACAGAAGTTAGCATAAAAAGCACGACAAGTATTGGACAAAATGTAAAACCTGTTAAAGCAATTTTAAAAACTGAAAGGCTGGAACTGAAACAAAGCAGAACAACTATGGCTCAATCAATTACTCTTTCTTATTAAAACCTAGGATAAGTATACTTAACTAAACTTAAAAAAAAAATAAAAATTAGTGTAAAGCTTCAAAAACTCAATCTCAACTAAGTATTCTATGATTTTAGCTTTCAGGTCTTGTAAAACACTGTACTTCAGTCAACAAAAACTGTTATAAGCTGTCCATGTCTCAGAGCTTATAACATCAGTTTTACACATAACACAGGATCATATTTATACCTTAATTTAGACCTTCCAGAAACAATCTTAGCTTGAACATCTCATAACACCATTTTTAAGTAAAAGCTGAACTTAAAAGTAAAATACACTGCTTGAGCCACCAAGCATCTTTGTATAGAAATAAAACTCTTAAAGCTTACTACACTTTCTATTCTTTGTTATTAAGTGCAAAAGATATCCAAGCACTAGGCAATATTTTCAAAGCTACTTGATAGGTAAGAAACTGATAAAATACAGGTTTACAAAAAAAACATTTCAATAATACCGTCTCATATTTAGAAATGCTGATTAAAAATATCTAAACCAAGAAAAAAATCTATAGCTTAACATATTTCACATCAATAAACATTACATATTGAAAAATTTAGTGTGGTTTTCATATTCACCTGCACAGTACACCTAAACTGACACGTCTTTGGGGGAAGTCAAGATCTTTTCTAGCAGGACTGAAATGAGATCCAGGTGTTTATGATTGGTTTTGAAGCTGCAAAAGCTAATGACCTCCAGCTGGCATAGCTGATTAAGCTTTTTACTCCATGTGCTTAAACATGCACAGTAACAGTGCTAAAATTATCGTCCAGAATGTACCTGATGATCGGTATGAAATTCAACTTAATTAAAATTAAAGACAAGTCCTCTGTCCAACTGTTTATTGGGGGGAAAAAAATGCAGCCCTGAAAATTAATTTGAAACACACCTTTTATCAAAATGAAGCTATATTAATTCAGTAAATATATTCTCTAATTAATATTTAATAGGTGCTTCTCATAATACTTGTCTTTGATTCCCAGAAAGGGAATTTCTAACGGCACAGAGCAGTGCTGTGCCCTCGCCCGGAGCCGGAGAGTCGGACACGGAGTCAGGAATTCCGCGGGAGCAGCAGCAGGTGGGGCTGGAGACGCGCCAGCCGCGACCAGCCCCGGCTGAGCCCCAGCCCATCCCCAGCCAGCCACCAGTCACAGAATCATAGAACCTGCCAGGTGGGAA
>NW_008677002.1:0-14324 GCF_000695815.1 Acanthisitta chloris
CCCAACTCCCTCAGCCCTTGCCCAGGTTCAGTAACTACATCTACAGCTCATGCCCCTTGTCTGTGTCCTAGTGATGCATGTGGGCACCAGGCAGAGTCTGAGCTCCAGACCTGCCCAGTATGCTGCTCCTCATTTCTGTGGTCACAAAACCCCTCAGCACAGCCAGTAGAGGTCTGCAGAAACCCTCAACCAGCTCTTGGCAGACTCTTGACACATGCAGTGAGATCATTGAGATAACTATTATTTTTAGGGTGATTGGAAAATGTTTGTCCCACATAGATGTTGTTTGACATTCTCCTGAGACACAAAGAGCCTGAAGAGCACTTCATTGTCCTTGGGTGTTGCAAGTGCTTCCTCCCAAATATACAGAACAGAAACACTCACTGATGAACACATTTGCCTCTCCTGCCTCAAGAGGAGCAATTTTCCCACCTCTGTGTAGCAGCACCTTTGGCCATTGCTGGGGTTTGTTATTCCTAATATATTTCTAAAACCTCTTTCCTTTTCCAGTCCATGAACTTGGCCTTTTGTCAGCTGTGACTTGAGGAATGTCACTCTCTGGCAGGGGGAGGAGGCATGGAGAGGTGTAAGGGGCTGGAGAGCCTGGGGAGAGGGGTAGGAGCATGGCATGAATGCCAGGAAGGTATGGGAAGGATCAGAGCTGTCACCACTTCTGAGCTCCTCCTGGAGGGTATGTTGGAGCCATTTGGAGCGTGCTGGAGGCAGTTGGAGTGTGGTGTCCCAAACCCCACAGCTGCCTCTGTTGGCCCTGGCAGATGGAGCACAGAGGGAGGGTGAGGATGGGATGGCAATCTGGGGGGCTAAGAGCTGTTCTGGGGTGGTCACTCACCCTGTTTCTGCTGAGGATGTGGCAGGTGCTGCAAGGCAAGGCTACATCACTGCTGCTCTGCTCTATGCTCTGGGGAGCAGCATCCTCACATCACCCCCCACAGCACAGCCCCTGTCACCCTCCTCCTTGTCCCTCAGTGGCACCCTCAGGCTGGGGGTCCCCAGCTGCCTGCCAGGTTGGAGGGCAGGGAAACCCATCCCTCTCCAGAACATAGTCTGTCCTCTCTGGGCTAAAAACCATCTCCTCTACAAACTGCCTCCACTCTGGGGTACTGAGAGAATTGGTGTTGAGGGAACTGGGATTGTTCAGCTTGGAGAAGAGAAGGCCCTGGGTGGAGCTTATTGTGGCCTTTTAGGAGATCTATAGAACCACAGAATCCCAGCATGGTTTGGGTTGGAAGGGACCTTTAAAGGCTATCTTGTCCACCCCCTGCCATGGGCAGGGACACCTTCCCCCAGCCCAGGTTGTGCCAAGCCCCATCCAGCCTGGCCTGGAACACTCCCAGGGATGGAGCAGCCACAGCTGCTCTGGGCAACCTGTGCCAGTGCCTCAGCACCCTCACAGGGAACAATTCCTTCCCAACATCCCATCTGTCCCTGCCCTCTGGCAGTGGGAAGCCATTCCCTGTGTCCTGTCCCTCCAGGCCCTTGTCCCAAGTCCCTCTGCAGCTCTCTTGGAGCCCCTTGAGGCACTGGAAGGGGCTCTAAGGTCTCCCTGGATCCTTCCCTTCTCCAGGCTGACACACACACTTGTCTCATCCCATCCCCTTGCCATGGGCAGGGACACCTTCCACCAGCCCAGGTTGCTCCAAGCCCCATCCAGCCTGGCCTGGAACACTCCCAGGGATGGAGCAGCCACAGCTGCTCTGGGCAACCTGTGCCAGTGCCTCATTGTACAAACCTTCCTTACATCTCACCTCACCCAACCCTCCTTCAGTTTGAAACTATCACCCCTTGACCTATCCAACAAACCCTGATGAAATGTAAAGGAAGTTTCTCCTTTGATTTAGGACTAATCATTTATCTTCACTTTTGCCCTTTCGTCCCAGCTGAAGTCACAGAGCTGTGCCTGACCCAGGGATGACTCTGCAGGAGCCTGAGCTATCCCAAACTGCTGACACTGCAACCACCGTGAGGAAGAACATTCCCATGTGCAACATGTCTTGGCTCTCAGCCTTTGCTGCCTCCTTTCCCCGGTGCAGGACAAGCCCTACCTGCTCCTCACATGATGGGAAAGGTTGTAGGGTGGAGGACACAATCCCAAAGCAATGCCACTGCAGGGTCCTTCCATCCCCACTGTGGGATGTGTAATCCCATCCCTCCTCCTGGAGCTGCTAAAGCACACACTGCCTATTTGTTTCAGATATTTAAATACATCTCAGGGTTCACGTTGCAGTTCTCACCAGCAGTTAAATAAGTAACACATTCATATTTTGTAAACTGTTTCTCACAGCTTGTTTATTTAGGGTTATAACTCGATTTGGGCTCCTTATGGAAGTGTGACTCATTGTTTAATGTGTCAGCTCATTAGCAATACTTGTTTTTGCCTTATATTTCTGTGCTACCACTAATTGCTGAGCCCACTGTGAGCTTCAGCTTCCAATGACACTGTGGAAAATGCAAGAAAATAGATCAGCTACTAGATAAAAGGCAACAGAAATAAACAAACTCATGAACCTGCAGAGGAAGCTTTTTAGCTGCTGTGATTTTACATCATGGAGAGACCTCCCCTGCTTGGGAAATTGATGCCACCAGCTCCTTGGCTCTGCTGGCACCAGGGTGTGAGCAAGGCCAAGCTGAGGAGAACCACAGGAAAAGAAAATGCAGCAGAGCCACTTCTCACACCAGCACAGGTGAGCTGAGCACCTGCAGCTCCAAAGCACCAGTTGGTGCCCTCTCTGAGGAGCTGGGAGAGGAGAAATCAAGGGGCTGGAGTCAGAGCATCTTCTTAGTGCTATATATTTCTTTGGTGCACAGTCCCTGAGGGCTGGGGCTGAGGCACTCCAAGTGTCCCTTTGGGGAGAAGGCAGTGGCCAGGAAATGTCTGTCAAGGACTTGTGCTGATAACAAGTTGTCCTAACCAGAGAATCACAGAGTCACAGAATCAGTTAGGTTGGAGGGGACTGCAGTGGGTCACTGGTCCCACCTCCCTGTTCAGGCAGGACCAGACCAGAGCACATGGCTCAGGGTTGTGTCCAAACAGTTCTGGAATATCTCCAGTGAGGACAATCCACAACCTCTCTGGGCAATCTGTTCAGTGCTTTGTCACTGCACAGGGAAGAAGATCTTCCTTGTGTCTAGGTGGAACTTCCTGGGCATCAGTTCCTGCTGTTACCTCTTGTTTTATTGGTTTACATCACTGAGCAGAGTCTGATCATCCTCTTGGCACCTCCTGTTCTTGGACTTGTATGCACTGATGAGGTCCCTCTCAGACTTCCTGGACATCAGTTCCTGCTGTTACCTCTTGTTTTATTGGTTTACATCACTGAGCAGAGTCTGATCATCCTCTTCTCTTGGCACGTTCTTGGACTTGTATGCACTGATGAGGTCCCTCTCAGTTGTCTTTCCTCAAGACTGAACAGCCCCAACTCCCTCAGCCTTTCCTCATCACTGGGGTACCCTAGTCCCTTCAGCATCTTTGTTGCTTCCCCTGTACCTTCTCCAGGAGCTCCATGTCCCTCTGGCACTGTGGAGCTCAGACCTGGACAGAGCATTCTGGACCTGTTGGACTTGTATGCACTGATGAGGTCCCTCTCAGTTGTCTTTCCTCAAGACTGAACAGCCCCAACTCCCTCAGCCTTTCCTCATCACTGGGGTACCCTAGTCCCTTCAGCATCTTTGTTGCTTCCCCTGTACCTTCTCCAGGAGCTCCATGTCCCTCTGGCACTGTGGAGCTCAGACCTGGACAGAGCATTCTGGACCTGCTCCAGAATCTCCATGTCCCTCTGGCACTGTGGAGCTCAGACCTGGACAGAGCATTCTGGACCTGCTCCAGAATCTCCATGTCCCTCTGGCACTGAAGAGTTCAGAACTGGACACAACACTTCAGCTGTGGCCCAATCATCTCTAGAGAGGCTGCAGGTGAGACTAGAAGCAGCCTCAGCCTCCTGCAGCCCAAGTGCTGCAAAAGGCACCATGGCAGGAATGTGTCTTCACCAGGGCTGCAGGTTTGGGCT
Organism: Acanthisitta chloris; assembly: GCF_000695815.1. Lineage (NCBI taxonomy): Eukaryota > Metazoa > Chordata > Aves > Passeriformes > Acanthisittidae > Acanthisitta > Acanthisitta chloris. The sequence continues at coordinate 4,026 of NW_008677002.1, forward strand.
CCTCCATCCTGATCCCTCTGCACTGAAGCAGTTTGTAGGAGTAGTGTCCTGGCCACAGGAGAGGTGGTTTCCCCCCTAACTCTGCTCAGAGCACACCACATCTTTGGGAATTGAGCTGGAGATGGCAGAGCCCATTTGTGCCATTTGGATTCCATGGGAACAGGCCTGGAACATGCTGATGGCCATGGGCATAGCCTCTGGCAAAGCAAATGTTCTGGAGAGGTGAAAATCAACCTTTCTTGCTGTGCCCCTGCTCCCTCCTGGCTCCCTTTAATCCTTCCTTTTCTCTGGTCACTCCAGCAAGATCTTTTTGTGCTTTGCTGGCACAAGCTGCTCTCTAAGAAGCAAAAAGGCTGCTCTTCCCTACATAGTTTTATGAGTTTTCCTAAGTATTTAAAGGAACAACAACTGAATGAAAAGCATTTTATGAGAGAGAGAAGGAGGGGAAAACCCAGAGAGCTGGAGGGGTCAGTGCTGATGACAAAGAAAGGGGAGAAGAGCCAGACTTGCCTGCTGAATGTGTTTAACTTTTTCCTCTCTGCAGAGCCCCCAGGGAGCATTACTAGGAAGGGGCTGCTGGAAGCAGCTGCTGAAGGAGTTAGGCTGGAACCAATGATCCCTGTCCATCCTCCCACTCCATCTCCTGGCCCCAACACCTCTGCTCCCTGCCAGGAGGATGGAGTCCCTGCAGGCAGCTCCTTCCCTGCTCCCCACAGCACAGCATAAGTGCTCACACTCTGTTGTCTTCCCTGCCAGGCTCTGCTGGCACTGGTGTGTGGCTCTGGGATGTGCTGGGGCCAGGCAGGCCCTGGATCCCTGTGAGTGGGAGCAGGCAGAGGACACACCAGGACAACTGAGTGGCCTCAGGAGCAGCATTTCAATTAAGAACAGGAAGGCCAGGGAAGGCTAAGCAAACTGAGACTTTCCAGAGAAGGCTGCAGGAGCCAAAGCTCCAGGGTTGTGTTTCTGGCCAGGAGTGCTGCAGGGCTGGAAAACATCTCATTGCAGTTGGGGAGCATTCAACCTGGGTATGAAACTGCTAGAGAGTGTCCAAAGGAGGGATATAAGGATGGGGAAGGGTCAGGAGGTGAAGCTGGATGAGGAGCAGCTGAGGTCACTTGGCTTGTTCAGCTGGAGCAGAGGAGATGAGGGCAGAGCTCATCAGGGGCTGCAGCTCCTCCCGAGGGGCAGTGCAGGGGCAGCTCCATCTCTGCTCTCTGGGACCAGGGACAGGACCCAGGGAATGGCTGGAGCTGTGTCAGGGGAGGGTTAGGCTGGAGATGAGGCAAAGGTTCTTCCCCCAGAGGTGTTTGGGCACTGAACAGCTCCCCGGGGCAGTGGTCACAGCCCCAAGGCTGACAGAGCTCAAGGAGTGTTTGGCCAATGCTCTCAGGCCCAGGGTGGATTGTTGGGGTGTCTTGGGCAGGGCAGGGGTTGGACTGGTGATCCTTGGGGTCCCTTCCAGCTCAAGAGATTCTGTGATTCCATGACTGCTGAGGTGCTGCTGGTGGAATCAGATAAAGCAGACTCTTCTCCCCAGGTGCTGTGCCCAAAATTGAGCAACAACCCCCATGACCTGTTGTGCTAAGGACATAGTATCAAGCTGCACCAGGGGAGGTTTGGGTTAGACAGGAATTTCTTCATGGAAAATTCTGTCAGGCACTGGAATGTGCTGCCCAGAGAGGTGGTGGAGTCACTACTCCTGCAGGTGTTTAAGGACAGACAGGACGTGGCACTTAGTGCCATGGTCCAGTTCCCATGGATGTCATAGATTGGACTTGATGATCTCAGGTCTTTTCCACCCTAATTGATTCAGGGATTCTGTGTCTGCTCAGCTTTTCAAGGCAGCTTTGGGAACCCAACACACCTACCCCAGTCCAGCCTCAGCCCAAGACACTACCTCCAGCTCTGCTCAGCGAACCAGAGAGGACGAAGAATTCCAGTGTATTCCCAGTGAGATGTAGGAGGGCAGAGCTGTGTTTCCTGGGCTCAGGAGGCCTTTGCAAACAATGGAGATTAATGAATAAATAAAAGCCATAAAAACTGCTCAGCAATGTCCTTTTAAATTAGAGGGTTTTTTTGGAAAATCTGCAATAAATCCCATGCAAGAGCTATAAAAGTACCTGAAATGCTCTTGGAAAGATTTATGGGCATCTTCCCACTCTTCTCAATGAAGTGAATCTGCTGGGGCCAAGATAATTCCTCATCTCCCATACTTCAAATTCCTCAACTCCTTTCACTTGGCCTATCCCAAGAAATGCTGTAACATCAGAGCCTGAGTTACAGCTCCCCAGAACTAACCACCCTGGCTGATTTATGAGCTGGGATCCCTCTCTTCTGTCCACGTTGCTAAATCCAGTGCTCCTCAGCTCTGGCCATGTGCCTGGGAACTGTCCCTGTAACTTTTCCAGGGAGGTTTGTCAGCCCCAAATACTCTCATTATTATCTCAAACTAGTTTGGAAACTTGGCTTTGGATACCATCACCCCTGATGTGGAGAACTAAGGGATTCCTAACACCTGCCAAGAAGATGTTGGTCAAGGAAGATGCTCAGAAGGTGGAGGAAAACCTCTCTCTCTTTATGGAAATAAAGACAAATGTCATTATTAGATGGGTCCAACCATATGTAGAAAAAGGGATCCTGTTCCCAGGGTCACTCCACGGAGTGACCCTTGGAGCTGAGCAGCTGTAGAAGACAGGGAAGAGCCTACATGGCCTGACTTTGCATTGGCCATGGCCATTGCAGGTCTTCACTTCTTCAAGTGATTGTGTGCTTGGCTGTGCTGGTGAGCCTGGACACCAGCCAGGGTCTGCCTGGCTTTGCATCCATCCTGGGGACTGGGTCTAACTGGCTGAAGACAGTTGGAGCAAAGCCAGAGGAGGCCACAAAGCTGATCAGAGGACTGGAGCACCTTCCCTACATGGACAGGATGAGAGAGTTGAGACTGTGCAGCCTGGAGAAGAGAAGGTTGTGTGGAGAGCTCAGAGCAACCTGCCAGGAGCTGAAGGGGCTCCAGGGAAGCTGCAGAGACTCTTGGGTAGGAACTGCAGGGACAGGACAAGGAGCAATGGGGGGAAATGGAAAGAAGGAAATTGAGATCAGATCTTAGGCAGAAGTTTTCCCGGTGAGGGTGGTGAGACACTGGCCCAGATTGCCCAGGGAGGCTGTGGCTGCCCCAACCCTGGCAGTGTTCACAGCCAGGGTGGCTAAAGCCTTGAGCAACCTGCTCTGGTGGGAGGTGTCCCTGCCCAGGGCAGGGGGTTGGGGCTGGATGATCTCTCAGCTCCATTCCAACCCCTTAACAATCTTTGATACTATGGTTCTATCATTCTATGACTGTGATTGTATGATTCTATGACTGGAGGTTGTGGCTTTGCTCCACAAACACCTTTCACACTGCTGTCCACACAGGCACAGGGTGGGATGAGCTCATTTCATCCTCACACCTCTGTGTCTTCACAGAATAGTTTGGGTTGGAAGGGCCTTTAAAGGTCATGTGCTCCAGCTCTTCTTCTCCCTCACTTGCAGCATCCTCCCCAAATCACCACCCTGAGCAACTCAGTGCAGCCTTGGGACCTTCAGAGACATCTACCAGACCCTGGCAGCACCAAGCTTACTCAGGGGTGAAATTTATTGAGGGGAAAGCAAGAGCATTGGGGAAGAAATGCCCCAAAACTCTGTGCTTTATGTTCTTTCCCCAGCAGGAAAATGTCTTGTAATTATTTGATTAAACCAGCCATGACATGGAGGAGATTTGGACTGTTCCTCCTCCTTCCCACCTTCACCATTGCTTTCATTTGCCACTGATGACCCCAAAATTGTGATGCTCAGATCTGGGTTTAGTTTTGTTTACCATCTTCATTCTTTACAGTCCTTTTTACCACATTTCTAATTGGCAAAATTGGATGTTGGCAAAATTCTAGTTGGCAAAATTGGACGTTAGCAAAGGGAAAATTGCACAAAACCCCCAAGGACCAAGTCTGACTCCTTCACCCTGTGGTGACCAGGGCACTTGGGTTGAGGGGCACAAGGGGCACAAGGCTGAGGGACACAAGAGACACAGATTTGAGGGGCACAAGGGACACAGGGCTGAGGGACACAAGGGACACTGGATTGAGGGACACAAGGGACAAAGGGCTGAAGGACATAAGAGACAGTGCTGAGGGTCACAAGGGACACAGAGTTAAGGTACACAAGAGGCATAGTGTTAAGGGACACAGGGTTGAGGGACACAAGGGACACAGGTTGAGAGACACAAAGACACAGGTGGAGGAATACAGAGTTGAGTGACAGGTTGAGGAGCACAAGGGACACAAGATTGAGTGACATGAGACACAGGACTGAGGGACACAGGGTTGAGGAACATGAGACAGTGTTGAGGGGCACAAGGAACACAAATCCATCTTCCAGCTGGGGCACAGACCTCCTCCTTGCCCCAAAAGCTGGTGACAGGCTCAGACATCAGCCAAACCAAATACCCCTATACCAAATAACCCTCTACAAATCTCTCTGTACTGTGAGCACTGAGAACTGCAGCATCCAATCTGGGACATTCTCAGACTCCCAGTCATGCATTTCAGTGCTGGGATTTGGGCATTTGCATTGGCAAACCAACCCATCCCTAGAAACACAGCGATTCATCTCCAGTGGTGCCTGTGTGAGTCCCAGGCTGTCTCTCAGCCTCTGCAGGGACCCCCACGAGTGCCCTGAGGCATCCAGTCCTGCCCAGAGTGGACCAGGGCTTGGAGCAGCTCATGCCATGTGCCCCATCCACGTGTGCCCAGGTGATGCAGCACCCCAGAGCCAGAGCCTGACGTGGCCAGGGCTGCCTTGACCTTGAAGCAGCAGTGCTGGATCTGGGGAGTGATTTTCCAGCTGGTTGCCCTTGGCTGCTCCAGGCAGTGCTGGAGCTGACCTGCAGCAGGAGGTTCCAGGCTGTGCCTGGCTGCTGCCAGAGGAGCAGAAACACAGGGATAATCAGGGAGGAAAAACCCAGCATGGGGATGAGAGGAAGGACAGTAGCACAGCCTCTGCTTGGGTGAGATGGAGAGGAACCCAAGGATGCAGATACTTCCAGCAATTAATTGGAAGTGTGACAGGAAACATGCACTGGCTGTAAACCATTCCTGGGCTGGATTATGTGTGTGGAAGCACAGACATGTCAGTGTGTGGAAGCACAGACATGTCAGTGTGTGGAAGCACAGCCCTAGAAGTGTGTGCACAGCAGTGATGATGTGATGCTTTCATAAGATTCCTTGATGCTGTGATTGCTTTTGTGTCACATTGACCTTCCTTCAGGAAGCCAAACTGTCCCTCTTGGCCTTCCCTGAGCTGCTGCTCCAAGAGCATCCCATGAGCTCTGCTCAACACCTACTGGCCTCACATCCCAACCCTCTTATGGGCAAGTTCTGCCCTTCAGGGCAGAGGGGTCCACCCTTCAGGGTAGAGGAACACACTTCAAGGTAGAGGTCCAACCTTCAGGCTGGGGATTCATGGCATGAAAGGAGGAGAAAAAGTCAGTTGGGATGGCTGAGGATGTTTGAGGCTACCCTGCTGGGGATGATGACTGGTTGTACCTCTTCCCTGCATCTCTGCCTTGCTCCCTATCCATGTGACTGCTGCAGAGCCAGGCCAGGCTGTGAGTGCTGTGGAGACTCCTGTGGCTGTTGTGGTCCCTCTGGGCTCTGTCTCTAAGAATAAGTGTCTGTGTCTCCATGGCCTCCGGAAAGCCAATCCCCAGCACTCGTTAGCTGCCATTTGTGCTCCCAGTGTCTCCAGCCTATCATTCAGTGGCTTCCCTGCATTAATTGTCAAGCTTGGAGTGCTAGTGAGAAGCCTAGCCTGGCTTTCTTGTGGTTTCACTGGCGCCTCGCAGCACTGCTCACTCTGCTCCAGCTCAGGCTCTTGGCACAGCAGCCTTGGGCTCAGGACTCTGCTCTCAGCTCCAGCCACAGCCCTGACCCCTGGGCTCTGGTCCCAGGCAGCTGGGCCACCCCTGGGCTGCTCAGGTGGCTGTTCTCACCTTGGGGGCTGTTCTCACCCTTCTCCAGGGTTGGATGCCCCAACCCTGGCAGTGTTCACAGCCAGGTTGGCTAAAGCCTTGAGCAACCTGCTCTGGTGGGAGATGTCCCTGCCCAGGGCAGGGGGTTGGGGCTGGATGATCTCTAAGCTCCATTCCAAACCTTCACACTCCCCTCTTTCTCACCTCTTTCTCACCATTCCACGAAGTTCTGCAGAGATTCATCTATGACCACACACATACTCAGTCCCCTTTGAGAGTCCCAACAGCCTTTCTGATGTCCCACAGGGCTGGGCACTCCCAGCTGGTGCCTCTGCCCTGTGGCCCATGAAGCTGCTCTCAGCCTGATGCCATCTCTGAGGCCTTTTGGTGCCCTCACCAGTTGCATTTCCCTTTCTGATGCAGCACTGCACTGTGCATCAGCTGCAGGATCATGCAGTTGCAGGAAGATGTGTGATTTCTTCTCTGCTCCTCTCCAGTTGCCTTTTGGACCATCTCTGATAGGTTTGCTGCACTCTTTGCTGTCATCTTTGCTTGCATCCCTCAGTAATAACAGCCAATTTAGAGTCATCATAGACTCATGGAATGGTTTAGGTTGGAAGGACCTTAAAGCTCATCTCATCCCACCTCCTGCTGTGGGCAGGGACACGTTCCACTAACCCAGGTTGCTCCAATCCCTGTCCAACCTGGGCTGGAACACTCCCAGGGATGGGGCAGCCAAAGCTCCTTCATCCTTGCACATATCTATGTAGATTTGTTCCTTCCCATGTCCATTCCTTGTATTCATTGCTGCTGAATTTAATCCACAATTTTATTTGCCAGCTACTCGTTGTTGGATTCATCTGACAAACCACAGGTGCTCTGTGAATCCTTCCCAACCTGGTTTCCCTTTGAAGAGTGAGGGAGCAGCAGGGAAATTTAGGCTAGATGTTAGGCAAAAGTTTTCTCTGTGAGGGTGGTGAGACACTGGCACAGGGTGCCCAGGGAGGCTGTGGCTGCCCCAACCCTGGCAGTGTTCATTCCAGGTTGGCTAAAGCAACCTGCTCTGGTGGGAGGTGTCCCTGCCCAGGGCAGGGGGTTGGGGCTGAATGACCTCTGAGCTCCATTCCAACCCATGAAATTTTCTGATTCTCTGTCTGAGGCACAGGTCATCTCATCCACAGGTAAGCAGCCAAGGCAGGACAGGCAGCTGTGTCCCCCAGGGGCTGCAGGGCAATGACCAACTCAGGGTGAGGTTGTTGTGGCTGAGGAACAGGGAAGGTGGTTGACAGCACATTCTCCTCCTCCTCTGTGACAAGGCATCAGGCTCAGGGTAGGTGTGTTGGGAGCTGTCATGGTTTAACCCCAGCAGCAGCCAAGAACCAACAGCCTCTCACTCACTCCCCCACCAACGGGATGGGGGAGCGAATTAGAAGGGTAAAAGCTACAAAAACTCATGGGTTGAGATAAAGACAGTTTAATAGAGAAAGCAAAAGCTGCACACACAAGCAAAGCAAATCAAGAAATTAATTCACTGCTTCCCACAGACAGGAGGTGTTCAGCATCTCCAGGAGAGCAGGGCCCATCACGCGTAACGGTTCCTTGGGAAGACAAACACCATCACTCCAGATGTTCCCCCTTCCTCCTTCTTCCTCCCACCTTATATACTGAGCATGATGTCATATGGTGTGGAATATCCCTTGGGTCAGTTTGGGTCACCTGTCCCAGCTGTGTCTCCTCCCAGTCTCCCATGCATCCCCAAGTTCCTTGCCAGCGTGGCAGTACAGAAAGCAGCAAAGGCCTTGGCTCTGTGTGAGCTCTGCTCAGCAATAACAAAAACATCTCTGCATTATCAACTCTGTGCTCTGCACCAAACCCAAACATAGCCCCATACTAGCCTCTGTGAAGAAAGTTAACTCTACTCCAGCTCAAACCAGCACAGGAGCACAAACTCTGCAGTGCTTAGAGCACATTTCCAGTGTTGTGTGCTGGAAACTCAGTCTGATAAACAGATATCACATGTCCCCCAGACCTTGCACTCCCCACCCAGCACAGGGCAGGCTCTGCTCCACCTGCCTGGATCACCTCCCTGGCCCTTTCCACCAGGTGCCACCTCTGCCCTCCCCACTCCTGTGGTCATCAGGGCTCACTACTGTCACTGGTGCTCACAGGCCATTCCAAGGGGAGTCACTGCTGCTCCCAGAACCACTCCTAGGGGAGTTACTGAGGCTCACAGGCCACTCCAAGAGAAAACACTGGTGCTCACACCCCAAGGGAAGTCACTGGTGCTTCCAGGACCACTCCAAGAGGAGTCACTCGTGCTCACAGGTCACTCCAAGGGGAGTCACTGGTACACACACTCCAAGAAGAGTCACTGGTGCTCCTAGGCCACTCGAAGGGTAATGATGGCTCAGTAGCTCCGTGGTTTCACCACTGGGTTCCTCAGATCTCCTGAGTTAAATCCACCTGGTTCTGGTGATTTACTCCAGTTTCTGATGGATGTTCCAGTTTGAAATGCTTCCCATCCCCAAAGAGCAGCACTGGGACCTTAAGCAGCTCTGCCTGTGAAGGATGATGCAGATAATTCATCGGTGTGACCTTTTCCTCACAGAGTGTTTCTCTTACATCTTCCCCATCTCTTGGCCCTGCAGACTTTTTGGCAGGCTCTTTGCTTCTGATGTATTTGAAAAAGCTTTTATTACCAGCTTTTACACCATTAGCAAGCTGCTCCTCCAAGTCATTCCTAGCATGATGTGCCAGCTTTCAATTTTTAGCTCGCTTGCCTTCATGCCATGCCATTTCATGCACATGGAGGGGGAGACTGGGCCCAGTTTACCTGCCTCCTGGGCCTGCTACATCCCCACACCCCCAACTGCTTGTGTGCCTGGAGTGAAGGTATGGACAAAACCTTTTTGTTCTCTTGCAACCTTTGGTGCTTTTGTTAAAGCTTCTGTTTCTGGAGTCAGGACACTCCCTGGAAAATTCCACTGTTCACACAACCACAGAAGGTTGGAAGAGACCTCTGAGATCATCAAGTCCAACCTATGACTTAACACCACCATGTCAACTAGACCATGGCACTGAGTGCCATGTCCAGTTACTTCTTCCCAGCCCAGAAAGAAGCAAATGGGGAAAACTCAAAGGTGATGTAAGGGAGAGGCCAAAAGATCAGGGAGAGCCAAAGGTGGTGTAAGGGAGCTGTAAGGGAGAGGCCAAAGGTGTGTGTAAGGGAGAGCCAAAAGATCAGGGAGAGCCAAAGACAAGGAAGAGCCAAAGGTGGTGTAAGGGAGAGCCAAAAGGCAAGGGAGAGCCAAAGGTGGTGTAAGGGAGAGCCAAAAGGTAAGGGAGAGCACAAAGGTGTGTGAAACAGGAGCTGCCTGGAAGCTGATGTGGGCACTTGGTGCCTGGGACCACTGGAGCATCCCCAGGATGAGGTAGAGGAGCCAGGGATGCTCCTGTGTCCTGGGCTGGAGATCAGAGATGAGCAGGACTGGGCAGTGGATATCCCTGACCTGGCACCTGGGATGTGGTGTGAGGTCATGAGTGTCTAGGACCAACTGCAGCTTCACACTTGTGGAAAAAATCCAACTCCTGTTGGAGCTCTTCCTCTCCCCAGGCAGATCAGCCCTGTGTGGCTGAGTGATTTTTTTGTCCTAAATATCATATTCTGTGCAGCTTTCCATGACACAGACCTGTGCACAGGCTTAGGCTGCAGTTCTGGTAGCTCTGACCTGCAAATGTCTTTGGGAAGAAGTTCCTGGTGGTGGTTCCCAGAGGATGTTTCCTTTCCCAGGCCTCAGCTGATGAGCAAGGGGTACCTGTGCCCCCTGTCCCCACCCTGCCTGGGGCCTGGCCTCAAGCCTCTCAGCCCACCTCAGAGGAGACCACCAGCCCCAGAGAGGGGCACTGGATGAAGCCCTGCAGCATTTCAGCTCTGACTGCTGAGAGGGCAGTGAATGCTCCATACCCTGTGGTGGCAGAGGGAACAATTCAGAGAGTCATAATCATAGAATCACTTCAGAGAGTCATAATCATAAAATCATCAAGGTTGGAGGAGACCTCTAAGATCATCAAGTCCAACCATTTACCTGTCACTGCTGTAATCCTTAAACCCTAAACCAGATCCTCCAGCACCTGATCCAGACACCTCTTAAACACCTCCAGGGATGGTGACTCCACCACCTCCCTGGGCAATATTCCCTAACAGGGAAAACATTTCTCCTAACATTTGCTCTGACTCTGCCCTGGCTCAGCTCAAGGCCATTCCCTCTAGTCTTCTCCCTGCAGCCATGGCAGGACAC
>NW_008677002.1:14558-17969 GCF_000695815.1 Acanthisitta chloris
GTCCTCTCCCTGCAGCCATGGCAGGACAGACATCCCCCACCTCTCTCCAACCCTGTCAGGGAGTTGCAGAGAGCCATGAGGTCACCCCTGAGCCTCTTCTCCAGGCTAACCAAGCCCAGCTCCCTCAGCCTTATGTGCTCCAACCCTTTGCTGCTCTCATTGCCCTTGGCTGGACTCACTCCAGTGCCTCAATGCCCTGTGGCATTGGGAATTGCTCCTGGTTTGGTGTCCCAATGAAAGCAGCATCTCCTCCATGCTCTGCATCCTCAGCCACCATCCCTGTGGAGGCAGGAGCAAGGCCTGGGAGTGAGAGGGCTGTGCCCAGCCTCGGTGTGGCTGGCAGTGGGATGCAGGTGGCTGATGACAAGTTGCTGGAGGCAGTTGCTGGCAGGAGCTGCCGCTGGCATTTGGCAGCTCTTGTGTGACACTGCACAGAGCAACTGATTACATGGGGCCTTCTGGGGGGGGGGAGCACAGTGCAATCAATAAGCAGCTCTAGATATTATTTAAGAAGCCAACAGCAGCAGCTTCAGGCCTGTGATCAGATAAGTGGTTGGGAAATGCAGGTAGCAGCACAGGGACATGGCTGGGACAAGCAGGGGAAGTCACAGGTGTCACCCAGCACAGCCTGTGTGGTACCTGCTGAGCTGCTGCCAGGTATCACTTGCTACTTGAAGACTTTAATGGCACAGCTTGTGAATGAAAATAACCCTTTCAACCCCAAGTGTGGTGTACTTTTCCAGTCTTAGAATCTGTTTGGATTGCTCACAGACACAGGGCAAGTGCTGGCAGAGCAGGTGTGAGCCTCAAGGTGCATCTCATACTGCCTGCTCCACCTACACCTTGGTTTGTTCTGTTCCTCTTGCCATCTTTTGTAGCTGTGTCTGTCCCTCTGCCCTTCCCATCACCCCAGACTCTGACTTCCATGAACTGGGACATCCCAGACTGGTCCCTGGAGTGCCTTACGCCGTGCACTGGTTCCTCATTGCTCAAGAACTGCTTCCCAGGGCCCAGCACCCACAGGAGGAGCACAGAGACAGGCTGGATCTTCAGCTCACCTGCAGGCAACCTGGGAGCTCACATCCACCTGGGACAGGGCATGGGGTCCACTGCTGAAGGTCCACTTATAGATGGTTCATGGGTTGGAATGGATCTTGTAGATCACCCAGTGCCCTGGGCAGGGACATCTCCCACCAGAGCAGGTTGCTCAAGGCTTTAGCCAACCTGGCTCTGAACACTGCCAGGGTTGGGGCAGCCACAGCCTCCCTGGGTAACCTGGGACAGTGTCTCACCACCTTCACAGAAAAAAAACTTCCTAGTATCTGATCTAAATTTCCCCTCTATCAATTTCTCCCCATCACAGATGTGGGAGAGATAAGGGTTAGGCATGTGGATGCAAGACAGCCTTACTGGGAGATCAGACAGCAGCCATGGACAGAGGTATTGGAGGTGTTAGCAGCTGCAGGAGAGGATGGACAGACCCATGGTGGGACCATGCTGGAGGTCCCAGGTGCTGAATGCACAGAGTAAGGAAATGCTCTGCTGCAATGCCTGTGAGTGCTCTCTGGTGGCCTGGACTGGCCCCATGGCTGTAGCATCCACCAGCAAGTGTTAGATGTTGTTACTGAAGCTTGAGACACCACCTGGAAGAGTCACTCCAAGACTGAGACATCACCTGAGGGCATGGCTGTCACCACTCAGGGGAAAAAGCTTCTTGAAGCCTGATCCCCATGGTGGCTCTGGGCTACCCCAGAGGGGCTGAGGTGGGGGTACAGGACCTGTGCTGGGGATGGGAGTCAGGGACCAAAGCCTGTGTGTCCCTGTGTGTGTGGATGTGTGCTCAAGTGCCAAGCCCTGCTCTGGGAGCACCCATGGGGAGGGAACAAACACACCCCATGGGGACAAGGAGGTGCTGGTGCAGCACCAGCCCAGCCTTTGCCAGGAGTCCCATAGGCTCCAGAGCAGGAGCATGGACAGGCAGGACCAGAGCTCTAAGCCAGGGATCTGTCTCACTTCTGGCAGACAAGGCTCTGGGCATGCTGCAGGGCTGTGTTCAGACCTTGCTGGCACCCAAGTGTGCTGTGTAGTCCCCCACATCCATAGCATCAAAGCTGGGGGCTGCAAGCTGGTGATGCTGAGGGTCTTCCTGGGACATCCCTCACTCACAAGGCCTGTCTCCTGTCTCACTGCCCCCCCAGGGCCCAGCACAACACAACACAGATGAGCATCACCAGATGTATGTTGTTAGCTACAACAACACTCCTGCTTAGACCTTGGGCCATGCTGTGGTAAGAGCAGGAGATTAAGACAAATCCCAGGAATCTGCAACCTGTTAGTAGCTAACAGCCATATCCAGTTGGGATATTACACCTGTGAGCAGTTTAAGCTCATTTCTGCTTACCAAAGACACACAAGGAGGGTAAATCATCCTGCCCTGCCCACTGTGGGCTCCTCACACCTTCCCCAGCAACCCCTGGAAAGGGCTGGTATGGCAGGAGCTGTGGCTTGGAGCCTGGTCCCCCCCAGTACATCCCCATCCCATGTTATGCCAAGCACAGGGATGCATCACTGGCCTGAGCTCTCCTTCCTCTCTCCCTCCCCCTGCTCAGCAACATTTCTTCCCCAGGTTTTGGAAGCAGCAGCCAGGAAGAGCAGATGGGCACTGGTGGTGACAAAAGTGCCTCTGGCTGCAGCAGGGAGTAGTCCCAGGGAGGCAAAAGCCCTTGGCAAGGGGGAAAGTGCCTGGGGGTGGCAAAGGACTGTCAGAGATGGTGAGAGCAGTGCCATGCTGAGGTCCTGCTCCCACTACCCACCACTCCCCTGCTGCCCTTCATGCCTGGGCAGCTGCTGCTGGGCTTCTAGACCTGTGCAACAAGCAGGGAAGAGGAAGCCAGCAAAAAGAACTGATGACAAACCCCAGAGGAATGCCAGAGCCAGGGGAGAAATAAAAGCAGCACAACTAGTGCAGTAGGAGCAGAGCAAGCAAGAGCTGAGGGAGTCGTGTGGTGGTGGCATCAGCTCAGAGGGCAGGAGCCCTGCACTGGGGACAGGCACAGCACACAGCCATGGCTTTGTGTGGCACCATCTCATCCCCAAGGCAGTGGTAGAGCCACCACCCCTGGAAGTGTTAAAAATACAAGTAGAGGTGGTAATTCACAATTAGTGGGCACGGGGGGATTTGGGCAAAGGTTGGACTTGGTGATCTTGGAGGCCTCTTCCAACCTTAATGATGCTGGGACTCTGATTCTATGTCTGCAGTGGCCTGCTCACCCTCTCAGGGCTTGTTTGGGCTGCTGGGGAAGGCAGGCTGCCAGGAGCCTGCTGTGGGGCTGCTGGTTAGCTGCATGGCACAGCGACACTTGGTGACCAACTCCTCATGAGCTGAGTGTGATCTCAGCCCAGAAACCAACC
>NW_008677003.1:0-10985 GCF_000695815.1 Acanthisitta chloris
CCCCGCATCGCCGTGACAGCTGGGAGCGGGACAGCCAGCGCCTGGCAGCCGCGGGGCTCGGGGACAATTCTCGCACCACCGACGGGACGGCCCCGCCGCCGTGCCTCTGGCTCTGCGGAAGCTTCTCCTTCCCTGCTTTTCCCTTCCTTCCCTTCTTTTCCCTCCCCCGCACCGACCCTCCGTCCGCCGGCGGCTGAATTTTCCGAAGGCTGTGCAAGAAACGCCTGAGGGTTGGTTCCTCCCGTCGCCTCTCCTCTGTAGCCAAGTTTAGTTCCCTTCGAGTGATTCATCAGTCTCCAGCTTTAGCAGTCCAGAGTTACCCATTTATGATAACCAGCCAGTGTAAGGAAAAGGTGTCATGAAGCTTCTTTACCTCTCAAAAGAGCTAAATTTCTAAACAACGCAGAGACATTTGTGTCACGTTTACTTGAGGTGTATTGGGGATCTTTAACGTTTACACTACTCCTCGGGAGAATTGAGTTCTGTTTTAAGATTTAGTGAGTTAAAACATTCGTTGGTCTTGTAAGATGCACATTGAGAAAAACCTGCACTTTGAAAAAGAAACAGGAAAAAAATCAACAACGTTTTTGTACACTAACGTGCCTGCTTTTGTTGATAACTTCTTACTGTAAAAGCTTTCAGAAGTCTATAGTGAAAATGTTTGGTAAATTCACTGCAGTTTAAAAATGCTGATTAGTTCCTTTACTAAAACAACTGAGATGTTTGCTAGGATATGGCAGTTAAAAAGGAAGTCCAAATGTCACACACATTCCTTTTTGTAAACAGGTTCTGTGTTTTTAATGCAAGGCAGGATTTCTTTTTGTTTTGCACAGGTGAAGGGTATAATTCTATTTTGTACAACTACATGGTTACCTTGTAAAGAGTTCCATTTTACCTGTTACAATTCATCAATCTGGTAAGCTTGAATATTAAAAGTTTTATTTGAAATATATATATATATTGTAAAACAGCCTTAACTGGTGCAGTAGTCACAGTTGTAAAGGAGAAAAAAAAAGATTAACCATCTTGGAAGACATCTTCCAAATGTGTTTTCAAAACAGTATTTATACTCCTATTTTAAAGCAAGGATTTTTTTGTTTGTTTTGTTTATTGATAAAAAGGCCACTTCAGTGTCTGAAAAAGGGGAGGGGGGAAGTAATGGAATTGTATGCTGTTAACTCTTCTAGAGGTATTAAAAAGGCTTTCTGCAAAGAGAAAAGCTGCTAAATCATCCTTTTGGATTCTGCTGTGGAATGCCGCTACCAGATAGTGTAAAAAAGTGCTAATTAAAGAGAAGCAGGTATGGCATATTTTGTTACATTATTTGAGAACAGGCAAAGGCTTGATTTCATGTTGTACGAAGAACCATAGAGCAACTTTCCTGGTTGCGTTTGGTTCAGTACTCCCTCCTCCCACTTACGGCATACTGAAACAAACCATTAGAAAATAACCTTTTTGTTAATCCTGTGTTTGGAGCCTGCTGCATAATGCCAGTGTATCAGCAACTCGGAGTCAGAGAGTTAAGGGTATGCAAAGTTACAATCTATTTCTGTGGTGGATGGAAAATTATTTTAAACTTTTTAGCTGCAGAGAGGCTGACGTAATTTGCAGCCTTAGATCTGGAGAGAGAAAATTTTAGCTAAAATATTCAAATATCTCTGCACTGTTTTGTTTTCTAAAATGTTTTGACTTGCACACTTTGTATAATTTAAAATGCAGAATGCCTGAGAAGTTTCAAAGTTGCAAACTGATGTCTGTGAAGCTCGCAATTAAAGCTCTAACCTAGTGAAGAGAGTAAAAAGCAGCAGTTGCCAATTTGCCAAGTAGTTCTAAGTAGCAGAAGTCTAAAATAGTACTCCTTTTGGCCAGCAGATTTCCTGGGGTGGAACACCAGCCTAAAACATATGCCCTAGCTAAGTCCCATTTTAGTACTGAATATTGGCTTTATGCTGCCTCTCTGCAGATGCACCTCCTTAACCCCTTATGGGGAAATGACTGGGAAGTCCAGTAATCTTTGCCTATAATACTAATGTAGACACAAAACCAATCCTATTACATTGTATTGCTCCTACAGCCAAGATGTTTCAAAGTGAGAAACTAAAACCAGGAGGCTGAATCCTTATGTAGGTCTCCAATTAGATGAGTTTAGGAGCCAGCATTGTACTCGATACTGAATCAAATGGGAACTGCTAGACTGCAGGGTGATTTTGAAAAGCAGACCAGCTAGGTGCCTAAATACAGATGCAGACATGTAATAATAGTTGTTGGTTTTAAAAAAATTGGCTATACACATTGTAGTTCAAGGAAGCTGTATCTTAGTTCTACTTAAGGAATTGATTTTTGACATAAAAAGACAGTATTTTACTTAAGATAACTATTTTAGGAATTATGGACTAGACAATTCTGAAACTCCAGATGTTCCAAAGATCAGTGCTCAGGGAAATAAATGGAAGTCGAGAAAGCTACCTATTATACTCAATTGTTTAAATGTAAACAATTCAGACTATGGATTTTTAAGATTGTTAAATTCATGACTTTTTTTTGTGTGTATGTGTGTGTACACGCCTGTGTGTGTGTTTGTGTTTTATTTAAGTTTGTTGAGAATGCTATTGAATTAGAATGTTTATTTGTGGCTCAGTTTCATTTCCCAAATTTCTACTTTTCTTCATTTGGGCTTTTATCCCCTGTAATAGCTTAATTTAGTAGTGGACAGATTGCCAGAATAATGTCCAAGTCAGACTCCCACAGAAGCCAGTAGGCGTCATTTCATTGACTTCAGTGGATCTGGGCACAAATGATATGTAACACCTACTCTAAATAATCTTCAAAGTAATCTTGATCTTCTGGCATATAAGGATGCAGCAGTGGCATGTTATTTCTCAGTTATTTGTGGTTTATATGGACAGCAGTATGAAGGGAGGTCACCTATGGTATTATACACATCTTTTTTAAAAGCAGGGAAAAAAAATTGGCAGGTGAATTGACCAAACAAGCCATGTTTTCTTAAAGATGGTATTTCAGTGTTTCAGGTATCTGGTGACTAACTTTTCTGATAAAACACCATGAGAGTTTATTTCTCAGTGAGAAGAAACTTATAATAGGATATAGGATACAAGATGAAGCTTCACAAGCATGATTGCAGTATTGTGAAGCCATTTTTAGTAAACCTGAATCATCATTCTATCTTCTGAGCAATAATGTTAGAGTGTATAAACTATACTGTGCCGAAATTGAAAATATGCTGGTGTGGGAAGCATTGGAGATTAGGTTAATTACCTGAGAGGACTCATATTGTCCCTTTATTTTCCATTACCCATCACATGATTGTCAAGGCAAATGCAAACCTCATTGATTCATGTCACTGGAGGATGTTAATTGCAAGGCTTTTGCCTTAAGTAGCAAAACCAGGGAGGATAGAAGAGAAACATCATGTATGCACTATCAAATCTCCATTTTGCCTAGCTGAAGTAATGACAGGGCTGCTTTTTGCCCCATGGCTTGTTGTTTTAATTGGCTGACAGCTTTACTCACATCTGTTCAAAGGGAGGGAAGAATAGACGCAATACTGCTGTTTTGGTCACAGTGAAGTACTGATTTAGTAGCAGACTGCTCTCAGCTTTCCTGTCCTTTCTGCATGTAGTAGTGACTAGTCAAGGGTTGAAACAGTGGAAAATCAAGTCTGCTGCCTTTGATGAGACAAGATTTGCCTTCCTGCGGAAAAAATGTATTCCCACCAGCCTATTAGCAATTCACGTGAATTATTTTCACACTCCAACATCCTTGCTTAAATCTGTTACTTATACTTTGCATTGTAATTGACAGACAGAATATACCTGAACCTAAAAACAGAAAAAAAAAATTATGTTAGAGAGAAATTGTATTAAAGTAGTATAGATTTTACTCAAAAGTTTGATTTCACTGTAGGATTTCTTTGGTTCACCAAAAAGTGCTATGGTGGCTGGTATAACTCAGATATATTTCAGACATACTGTTTAATCATCAGAAAAGGTTTCTGGATGTTCACATGAGAACGGCAATCTGTTTCTGCTTTTGGACATAGTACATATGAAAACCTTTTCTTCATTTTGCCATTTAATCCAAGATTGATCCTCAAGAAAATGTCAGTAATTGATCTTGTAACTTTAGGATCAATAAAATAAGTTTTAAAGCACAGCATATCCTATAAGAAAAGCCTAATGCTCTTCATTTCATATTCTTCATTGTCTTAGATGAATGTCTAATAATACAACTGAAACTAGTATTTAATTACCATTTTAATTACAAAAACTTGTTTTTCAGGGACTTACAGCTGGTACAAGTGGAACCCTGGCATAAAATTCCAGGTTTTACCATGAAGTTGAGTCTATTTCCGTAAGTTAGTTATTTCTTGATTACAAGATGTTCAAATATTATAGTTAAATTCATCTGGCAAAAACCTGTTAATTTCATTTGATGTCACTCCTTAAGCGCACCTCTCCTTAATACAGGCTCATATTTCCAATTAAAATATGTAAAGGTAAGATTTGAATTCCTCATGATCACTGTCCAGTTTTTAAATTTTGTAATTATTTCTCAGTACTTAACAGCATGTGACTAGTGCTTAGTATGTGTTCCAGAATAAGTAACAGCTGATCTAGTAACAGTTTAGTAGATAAAAGACGGTAACCAGGAAGTCCACAGGCTAATGAAGTGCTAAGGGGGAAAACTGCAACAATTGCAAAATTGCAACAATTCATCATACAGTGTTTCCCAGCCAAAAGGAGGCACTGCCCAAACAAGGCAACTAGAAGAATGCTCAAGAGTTTAAGTTAGGTGCAGGGGATTTGTATGTTCTTATTCTTACAATATCAGCTCTGAAACTCTTCCCCTGCACAGCTTTCTAAGAGTGAAATGTCCAAATTTGTGTTCTAAAACTTTGATTCAAATAACTGCTTTGCTCTCTGCTGGCCAGCTGTGCTATGTACTTTCTACCCAATGTTCAGGCATATCGTGAAGTTTAGTTGAAGTTTATGCCTTTATCACCCTGATGTCATCCTAGATAGTTTGTAACTGAAGATCAGGTCATTTAAGAAGCAAAAGGCCTCTCTTAAGAAAAGTATATTTCCTTTACAGGAGAAGAAAGTCCTGCTGTCCTTTCATTCCTCCTTCAGGCCCAGCTGCCTTAAACTTCAGTGAGTTTACGTTGAGGTAGAAGTGGAGATGAGATTACAGATTGCCACTCCTTCGGTCATGGAGTTTAAGATACCTGGAAGACCTCCATAAGCTTTATGAAATGAAACACTTCTAGTGAAAAACACATACCGACTCGTCACCAGATCATAGAAAACTCAGTGTCCTAAATTAAACTATCCAGTAGATGTATTCTCATAGCAATACAACATAGCAGAAGTTCCAGTGTTTCACTTACGAATTTCTTCTCCTAGCATGGGTCTGTCTAATGGGGAAGTTCACTTCATGGTCTTTGCAAATGAATCATTTGTTTCACTACAGCAGGTAGTGAATTAAACACCTACTAAATACCACAAGCATCCTCACCAGTTGGTCTCCTCTGTGGTCATTGTTAGCAGAGGATAAAGTGAAGTGTGGGAGGAGAGAAAGCTTATCATGATCCTCTTAATGGGTTCAGAGGACTAAACGTTCCTAAGCATTCATTGGTTTTATATTAAGATTTTGAGGGTGGAAAAATACCTATAATATCTAAAAGGATTATTTTCCAGTGTTTGTATTTTTGGAAACCTAATACTTGGGTTTAGAGAAAGTTCTTCCAGAATTTGCTTTTTCTCCCAGGTTCTACATTTTAAATGAAAGCTCATCTCACAAAAATACTCTGTGAAATCTCCAGGCATTTAAATTATTAAATTTAGGGAGATTAAATACAGCTGTCCTACAAATTACTGAGTGCCACCAATTGCTCTAGAGGTCATATAAGGAATTTGACACATGGTGCAGATGAGGCCTTGTATACCAATATCCAAATGTTAGCATTTCCTCACAAATAAAGGAGGCAACAGCACAGGTGATAATATCCAGTTCCAGGCAACCAGACAGGCATGTATTTCGAATGAGCTACATACAGTCTGAAGGCCTATGCCATCCATTCATGATGAAAAGAAATACTCTTGCAAGAGATTGTCAGTGCTGGAACCGAGTAGAGGCTGATCTTGCTAACTCTAGGTCAGATGACTCCTAGAAATAGAAAAGGCTTACCAAAACAAGCTCCACTGGAAAAGAGAGAGACATGAGAAATTTCTGTCTCCTTGCATTTTGGTGTATTTACCATTTCCTGAATGATGCTGAAGCTACCAGTGTATGCAGATCATCTACATTAGACTCCTGGGATACAGAGGAAATGGAAACATAAGTGTTGAAAACTACTTAATCTGTCCAAAATCTTTTGATGTATAATCAAAGGCTGTGTTAATTCCAGGAGCAGAGTCTCCTGACCTGAGCACTTGAAATTACTAGTAATTTAAAAAATTGCTATCACCAAAATAAGGCTGGGAAGTTGAAAAAAATCTTATACTGCTTTCTGATTCATCTTTTGCTCTAAATCAAAAGGAAAGAAATTATGATACAGGTCTTTGTGAAACTGTTGCTAAGAAATATGATTTACTGTGCTGAATGGAACGTAAGTGTGCTTCTCTCAACAAACTGGGAGCAGATAGCTGCAGAGAAATGCATTTGGCTAGCATAGAGACTTCCTCTCCAGTTAAGTCCTTGAAGAGCTACCAGAAGAGTACTGAAAGGCACCATCAGCATCCAGGCTTACCTGAACTATTGTTTAGTGCATTGAGGTTCATGTTCGCCTATGCAATGGACCTGTCTTGTTTTGCCATTGAGAACAAGGATCTGTCTCTTGTGACACAACTAAGCCAGGACCTGCTGGATATGTGCACGGAGCTTCTGAACTCCTGTGTGCTGTGCTGCTGTTCTCTGTGTGTATTGAGAGAAGGTAAGGCAGCCTGGGTGAAACGGTGTCCTGTGTTAGAAGGATAAGGAAGGCAGATTTCTGTCACAATGCCCAGTCTCCAGACTTGTTACACAGTGGTCCTGGATGTGGCAGGACCTAGACTGCATTTGGAGAACTGCTCCTGGGTCATTTTGGCAAAAGCAAGATGTACAATTCAAACGAAATGGGGAGAAGAAGACTGTATTTATTCCCCCCTTGAACAAAACGAAAGTGAACAAATTGCAGACTTTCATGACAGAGGTGTTAAATTCTGTCTTGGATTCAATATTTATCCTCTGCTCCCCCTAGGAACTTCTCCAAAGGAACAGTGTGCACACAGGCTCAGGATGGCAAAGTGCACACACTGCTGTCTCTCTGCTTAGGGGGAGAGCCTGCTAGTGGTGTACTGAATTACTCCATCAGCTGGTGGGGCAATAAATAGAAATGAGCAACAAACTATGTTTGGCACATTACAAGAGCTGTGATATGCTCTGGGCTGTCCCTTGCTGTATGGCTGTGGCAGTTCTTACCTGCTTAAGGTCTGCAAGATCCAGAGGTCCAAGAGTGAGGATCCTGGTTGGAAGTTTTCCTGGATTGATTTATCTCAAAAGTCAAAAAGCAACCCTGGCCCCAGTTCAGTAAATGCATCATGACATCAAAGCATGAAAAGAAAAAAGCATAAACAGGGCAGAACTGTTCATTCATACTTCATTAATTTTTCATCAAGGGCAGCAACAAGACAACCATTAGTGTTAACATCTCAGATCCAGAGAATTCCTTCATTGTAAGAGGTTTTGAAGCTGACTTGATAAGGAAGTAGCAGAAGGTATTTACACCAAAAGAAAATGGATATTTCACAGTTCTGCTGTCAGACCGTTCATAATGTTACCAAAGACTAACAATAGCATGAATTTCAACTTGCCTTATACATGCAGCTGTAAGTGCTTCAACTCTCCAGATGACTCTTCTAAAACTATTGTATGCTAGACTAGACTTACAGTCTGGTACCTACTGTGTTCATAGCTACATACTGGGAGTTTTCAGTCTTGTGTGGCTAAAGTGTGTGTGTGCTGGCTGTGGACAGATGGCCAACTTCCCTACTGCCACTGCAGGGGCAAGATCAACCATTCTATTTGGCACTGCAGCAGAGCAGGAGAGCATCCCTACTCAGCCACTAAGTCTGAGTAAAACTGCAGGCACTTCCAGCATCATGGAGCCACACCTGACTCTTCCCTGGTCATGGTCCATGGGTAGCCCCAGTGAGCCTGCAGCTCTGTGGAGAGGAAGATGCCACCACATTCTGCACAGGTCTCACAAGGAAAAGAGGCAAGTGGGGTACAATTCAGATCTTCAGCTGCTTACCTTGCACTCAAGGCCAGCAAGATATTCAGTAGCAGAGACCTTCAGTGCACCATGGGGCACAGCACACCAGGAGGTCAGGTGCCACAAGAAATGCCTTTCCTCCTTGAAGAAGGTATCACTGTCATAAGACCACACAGAAGAGAGACTAAAGCACTGATGTCCCTAACTTACAGAGCTGTGTAGTTTGAGACAGAGAGGGCCATGGTGCTGTGCTATGATCCCCAGCCCCAACAGCTTATGAGCTGATGCACATTCAGGGGAAGCAGAAGCAACAATTGCATGTTTAACCGGTTAAATTAAGCACTGATGGACCAGCCAAGGGGCAGATATGGAGTTAAAATACACAGAGGCAACCTATTCCTCATCCTGCCCTCTCCTAGGCACATACCTGCAGAACTTTGACATGTAGGAACTTTGTGGGGAGAAATTTTAATTGCATCAATTGGAAAGAACACCCCTCTCTACAGTGGGAATGTCAGGGTTATCCCAGAAAAACTGTGGTCACCTTGTTAGAGCAATATGGAAACCCACAAGAAATTCCCAAGAAAGGTAGCTCAAGCAGAGAAATTCAACTAAAACCCACACAAACAGAGTAGAAGCCGATCTCTTAAAATTTCACACCTCTTCTTTCTTTTGGAACAGTCACGTCATTTTGTTCTTTACATTTTCAGCTCCAGCTCTCAGGCAAGATAGAAGCTGGTATGAGGCAGACACTGATAAAGGCTGTACTGGCAAAGTGTCAGGTAAAGGGAAACCATTTTTACATTTCTACTCTGACAAGAGAGGACAATATATTCTAGCCTGGAAGCTGAGATGGCAGAAGCAGCAGTGATTAATTGCTCTAATTAGGGCTCCAAATAGGGAAGAGCGAGTTTCCTGAGCTATCGCATGCTAAATTTCCTCGCTTCTATGAATAACTGTATTGCTCAGAGGAGATGGGCATCAAAATACATCATCAGAACAAACATTTACCCACTTCAACTTAGAAATACCACTACAACCTCAACACAAATAACTGATGCAAAGAGGCAACAGGCTATTTCAGCACCTGGGAGGCAGCATAATAGCCTGATTCATCTGCTTCCCAAAAGAGATCGATATATCATAGGATCATAATATCATAGAATGGCCTGCTTTGGAAGGGGCCTTCAAGATAATCTAGATCCAATCTCCCTGCCATGGGCAGGGACATACCCACTAGATCATGTTGCTCAGAGCTCCATCCAACATGTCCTTGAACACTTCCAGGGACGGGGCAGCCACACCTTCTCTGGGCAACCTGTTCCAGTGCGTCACCACTCTCATAGTAAAATATTTCTTCCTTATACTTAATCTAAACCTACTCTCTTTCAGTTTGAAGATACTCCTCTTTGCCTTGTCTAGGCATGCTCTAGGAAACAGCCTCTCTCGTCTTTTTTGGAGACTCCCTTCAGGTATTGTACCACTGCAATTATGTTACCCCAAAGCCTTCTCTTTCCAGGCTAAACAATCCCAATTCTCTTAACCATTCCTTGTGGGAGAGGTGCTCCATCCCTGTAATCAGCTTGATGTCTCTCCTCTGGACTTGCTCCAACAGGTCAATGTCTTTCCTGTGCTGGAGAACCCCGAGCTGGATGCAGGACTCAAGTACTCAAATGCTTGCATGAGCAACTGTAGTTAAAATGAGTGACATGCTGGTCTACCGCACCACCACTTGCTGGTTTGAGTGAACTACCGATTTTTGCTGGCCACTTCAGCATTAACAGGAGACTTTCCTGCAACAGGACTGGTACCTTGAGCCTTTTGTGTTCTTCACTGACATTTGTTCCCTTCCACCAATGTATACACCTCTCTGGTGTAGACAAATGGAAATTAAACCTCTGCAGTCAATAGAATTACACCAAAAACTACCTTTTAATCACCAGAAGGAGAGATCACATAAAGTGATCACTGTCAGCTTTTCCAAATGCATTATGGGAAATTCTGAGTACATTTCTTCAGAAAAGAGCTGGAAGGTGTTTAGCAAAAAACCCCAACATTTTGTTGGAATATATCTTACACAGTCCTGGAGTCAGCCAACTTTAGCAACACTCTTCTGTCATATGCCGAAAAAGCTTTTGCTTCAGCTCAGTCCAGCTGCTTCTTGTCGACAATCAGATGTACTGGCACAGAGAGCATCTAATCTGGATTGTGGCCATCTACAAGTAGCTAGAAGCACACAAATGATAATGGTTCATCCCTGCACACTCATTTATATGAGAAGGGCAGGGAGATGCATATGTCCATTATTTTTCTTTCAGTCTTTCTTTGAACTACTCACTTGCCTGACTAACAAAAGACCACTAATAGAGGCCACCAGGAGAGGAGGTGCTTAGCATAGGTGCATACCAGCAGCACTTCACATTCAGGAAGTACAAGACTCTTTTCACTGCCTGTGCATGTCAGAGGAGTTTCTATAGTGCTACATCACTAGAGAGCCTGCCATCAGGGCTGCAGAGGATTGCAGGCTGGTCTTAGAAATGTTCCTACTGGTGAAGCAAAGTAGAGCAGAAATAAGCAAAACAAGCCTCACTGCTGATTGTACCCTCTCATTTGTATGCTCAACACTCTTCCAGTAATGAATCATCAGCCCAAGTTCTGCTCAGCTCATCATGGCTGCAAATGCTGCAATAACACCAAACTGGGGGGGGGGGGG
>NW_008677003.1:11018-11497 GCF_000695815.1 Acanthisitta chloris
CGAGTAGAGGAGATGCTGGATGCCCATGAAGCTGGAAAAATTATACTCTGCTGATGCTGAAAATGTCATAATACACAAGTATCCATGGCAGTGTTGAATAGAGGAGAGATACACCATGATAAGGTGTCTGCAGTGCAATGTACATCAGTGCTAAAGCAAATGTTACTCCCCTTTAGTCAGAGTGCTCTAGAGAGCAGCAATATAACCCAGCTATGTCCATGCTTCCTTTAGTCAGGAAAACTTTTCATGTCAAGGCAGGGGAAAGCAATGGGCAAAAAGAGTGCTCCACCCCTTTCAGATCATCATAACCAAATAGGGAAAAAACCCAGAATGCTCTGGACAGAATTCCTCATACATTTCCAACTAGAAAGACAAACTCTGTTCCTGGTGTCTGCAGCTCTTACCTGAACAAAGTGCCTGGAAGCTACACCCTGGTGAACAACAGAAAGGAACTACCAGTCCCATGGACACCTGGGACC
>NW_008677003.1:11529-12515 GCF_000695815.1 Acanthisitta chloris
ATGCACCTGTGCCTGCCAAGAACAGAGCTTGCATGTGGAGATAACAGTGTATCATGGTGGGTTTTTTTCAAGACTTTATGAGAAGAGAGTTGGGATTATTTTTTTTAACAGCTCAGTTTTGCGTACAGATGTTTATGATCAGTCCAGTCAAGTGAAACAAAGCACAGTGCTGGAAGAACTGGAAGGATACACCGTATCTCAGATATTGCCTCCATCTGAAGTTGAACATATGCAAAGTTCACCTTGTCTTGGTGCCTTTCAGGGGAACAGTATCAGATTAACAAATCCCAGATGCAGAGGAAATTAAAGATGCACTGATGGCCTGTATAATAAAGGGGAGACATGCCTAAGCACAAATTCAAAATTAAAAATCTACAATCAATCTTGTAAGGTGACATTTACATGTGGAGCCATTTTTCTTCAGTGTCAGTGGTGTTTCAGTTCCTAATGGACCTTAGTACTTGCTTGTTTTAGAGGGCTGTGTTATATCTTTGAAAGCTTTGCCATCAAGGATGGCAAACTATAGATTATAGTTTCCTGTTTTCTCATGATCCACTTATAGTAAGAGAAACAATGGCAGGATCACATATGTCATCTTCAGAAACAAGGAAACATTAAATTTGGGTGAAGGAGTGATTAAATGGAGCTAGAAAAGAAGGAAAGACCTTGAAAAGGTAGATTCTTAGGAGAGCAGGGGGAGTGTAGAGGTCAAAGCAGCTTTATTCTACAAGAAACACACTCTGGCCATGCATGTCAGTTAATGGCTGGAGAAGAATTTACTTCCTCATGGATCAGCCACATGGTTCCTTAGACCATGTCTGCTCCTTTTCCTTTTTCTTAGTTCCAGAAATTGCAACCTTTGACATTTTTGCTGCCTTGCAGTACTGTGGAAGGAGATACAGCTCTCCATTCCATTACAACCAGGACAGATAGCACCCATGGGCCACTAGCCCTGCACAAACACACTTGCTTCAGGAATTAAGACA
>NW_008677003.1:12554-21288 GCF_000695815.1 Acanthisitta chloris
CCCCTGGATACCATGCAGGGGATAATAAAATGCTGTCATCTGTCTGCACTGAAGAGTAGCTGCTTTCAGCAGTTCCTCTTGCGTTCTCTCCTTTTGCCTTGTTTGCTTTACCCCTGATTTGCCCCCAAAATAGGGTATTGATTAGAGTCGGCATATGCAAAAGAGCAATAAAATTGTGTGCATTAAGCCTTGTCTGTTGTGCAGACACTGAAGCAACACTAAAGCTGTTGTGAATGTCAGCAGCTTAGTCTGAACTTGCTGGGAGAGGCAAGGATGTGTTCAAGGCTGTGATCTAATGCTTACGTCAAGCCCAGGTCCTCCTTACATAACACAGCAGCACTTCCAGAATGCATGCACAGCACATTCTTGCCTCTTATTCAATCTCTTTGCTTGCCTGAGGTACCTGCTGGTGTGCACCTCAAAATGCATGTAGTGAATTAGTGTTTGAGATGAAACCAAAGAACTAAACACCTTCTTGTGAATCCCCGTGACCCATGTGTTGCCTGTGAGAGCTCAGGCAGTCTGGAGCAGCCAGTCTGAAACAGAAGAAGAAATGTCAAATTGGCTAGAATTATGAAGTAGAGCCAGAAAAGGGAAGGTGCTCCAAGTACAGCTGTGATTCCTCTGACAGCAACATTTGAAGAAGATAGTTTCATTTGTTGGATTTCCAAATCAGCCAAGACTTAAACATTCAGCATCATTGAAGTCTTGTTTGTGTACCTTTCAGCTTCCTGGAAATCTCATTGGTTTTTTTGTAGCTCAAATATCTCATGTTCAAATCACACCTCAGGTCATATCTGCAGAATCTGCACCATGGAAAAAGCTACACGAGCAGAACAGGAGGTACAGACAGCCACTGTATCAGACCAGGAACCAACGGCGATTCATCATATTAGCTTAAGCAATAATAAAAAGATGTCTACTCAAGGCTCTCAGTGCACTGACACATCTCAGGTATACTAAAATCTCAGCAATATAAAAATAATTGTACCACCCAGACCCAAAACCTCTTCCATTGTGCCTGGGGGCACCCATAGCACTTTTCTGAAGGTAGATAAGCACATCTGCAGCCTTTCAACGGAGGCATACTGCTTACCCTCAAAGCCTGGCATCCCCAGTAAAAATTAACTCCTGGCTCCTTTCCAGAAAAAGTTAACTTTCTTGGAGCCCTCAGATCACCCTGAGGGCAGATGGGGACCAAGGCGGTGTGACCCCTCATTCAATGCATTTTTCTAAGCCCGGACAGAGATGCTGAGTGACTGACACTTGAGCATCTGTTCTTCCTTTGCTTTTCATTTGCTTTGCCATCACCCATGACAGGAGTTCCTGTGGTTCTCCTTTTGCAGCAGCTTGCCTTGCAGAAGAAAGGCACCAGCTCCCAGCTTGGGACTGCACTGGAGCACAGGTCACAGACCTTAAAGCAGAAGTGGGATGCAGCCGTGTGCGGTGTGCCCAGCTTCTGCCTCATTATTAATTGTTGGCCATAACCTCCACTGAGCTCTCATTGGCACTTAAGAAGGGCCAGGTTGGTTTTTCTGGTGCAGAAAGAATGGAGTACCACATCACAAATCCCAGCAGGTCCTCAGCTGGTGGTGCCTCTCAGCAATAAAATGCAGCTGCTACAGCAAGATCACATAGCAGTCAAGCTCAGCAAATAGTGTGGGGTGCCCCCTTCTTCAGGGGCCAGCAGACACTCAGCAGCTCTGAGCTCAAAATGAGACATCTGCTGACTGCACTCTGGTCTGCCTCACTCTCTGGCAGTGCATTTACTAGCTGAAGGACCCAGTGCAGCGACTGGGGTGAATTGCCCAAGTCCAGTCCAACAGAGTTATTCAAAACCTAGGGGAGGTATTGGGAGGAGGTGTTGACTCCCTCGAAGACAGAGAGGCCCTGCAGAGAGCTGGACAAGTTAGAGAACTGGGCAATCACCAACCATATGAAGTTTAAGGAGAGCAAGTGCCAGAGTCTGCACCTGGGATGGTGCAAACCTGGCTGTACAGACAGACTGGGGAGTGAGAGGATGGAGAGCTGTGCTGCGGAAAGGGACTTGGTGGTCCTGGTCAATGGCAAGTTGAGTATGAGTCCGCATTGTGCCCTGGCAGCCAGGAGAGACAACTGTGTCTTGAGGTGCATCAGGCACAGCATCAGCAGCTACTTGAGGGAGGTGATTGTCCTCTCTGCTCTGTGCTGGTGCAGCCTCACCTTGAGTGTTGTGTGCAGTTTTGGTGCCACAATACAAGAAAGATATTAAGCTACTAGAGAGCATTCAAAAGGAGGGCAACAAAGATGGTGAAGGGCCTAGGGGGGAAGCCAAGCAAGGAATGGCTGAGGTCACTTGGTCTGCTCAGCCTAGAGAAGAAGAGACTGAGAGGTAACCTCATAGCTGTCTAAAGCTTCCTCATGAGGGGAAGCAGAGGAGCAGGCACTGATCTCTTGTCTCTTGTGATCAGTAATCAGATCCCAGGGAATGGCCTGAAGTTGTGTCAAGGGGAGGTTTGGGTCTGATATTAGGAAAAGGTTGTGCACCGAGAGGGTGGTTGGGCACCGAAAAAGGCTCCCCAGGGAAGTGGTCATGGCTCCAAGCCTGCCAGAGTTGAGGAATTGCTTGGACAATGCTCTCAGGCACATGGTGTGATGCTTGGGACTGTCCTGTGTGGGGCCAGGAGTTGGACTTTGATGATCCTTGTGTGTTCCTTTCAGCTCAAGATATTCTGTGATTCAATGCCTCCCAGGACCATGTGCAAATGAGTTGAGAGAAACATACCAAGTAGCCAGAAAGTATCTCAGATACTGCCCAGTTGTAACTCTACTCATTGCATCTTGTCTGCTGGCTCTGCTCAAATGACCCATAGCCCTGCCCTGAGCAAAATCACAGAGAGCTGTGCAGCCATTTTCTGTGGAATTAGAACGCATCACCAGCAGCACCTGTCTTGCTGGTATGTGCTGCAGGAGCTGGGAAAGCATGTGACCCTCATGCACGATCCTGAAACAAAGGCATGAGATGCTGAGGGAAACCAAAGGATGAGATTGCACATGGAGCTTTATACATGCTGGACAACATTCATCAGCCACCCCCAGGCCAAAGTAATTAAAAATGGAAATGCATTGTGTCATCAATAGTTTGCTTCTGAAGGAACCTGGGGCAGGAAAGAACTCACCAGATCTATGCCACAGTTAGCCAGACACATCATACAAGTTACTGACTCCTACATGTCAGAGAGAAACTAGCACTGAGTGCTCCCACTGTCCCCAGTTCCTCAATATGCTGAGACACTGACCCACCATACCTTCAAAGTGCCTAAAGCAATTTCACAACAAACACAGGCTTGACACTAATGTTTGCCAAAGCTTCTCATTTCCACAAAGAAGTAAAAGGTAAGGAAGGTGTCCAGAGGACAGCTGCTGTCTGTAACTCAGCACCAGTTAGTCCTCCTTCCCTCCAGCCAGCTTCTGTCCAGAGCGTTTGTTCTCACTGTAAGCCATACATACCCACAACTGTAAGCTCAGCAAGTAGATACAGCAAGACAAGATGGCTCTAGTGACAGGACAAGGAGCAATGGGTATAAATTGAAAGAGGGAAATTTAGATTAGACATTAGGAAGAAATTTTTTATTGTGAGGGGGTGAGACACTGGAACGGAACAGGTTGGAAGGTTGCGGATGTCCCAACCCTGGCAGGGTTCAAAGCCAGGTTGAATAAAGCCTTGAGCAATCTGGTCTGGTGAGAGGTGTCCTGCCCAACCAGGAATAGTGCAACAAGCCATGCTGGTGCCTGCATTTGGTAAAGCACACAGCCCTAGCAAAGGCCACAAGCTGAACTGCAAAGGATTATCTCAATAGACAGACACAAGAACCCCCGGATGTCCCAACCCTGGCAGGGTTCAAAGCCAGGTTGAATAAAGCCTTGAGCAATCTGGTCTGGTGAGAGGTGTCCTGCCCAACCAGGAATAGTGCAACAAGCCATGCTGGTGCCTGCATTTGGTAAAGCACACAGCCCTAGCAAAGGCCACAAGCTGAACTGCAAAGGATTATCTCAATAGACAGACACAAGAACCCCCATCCTTTGTGACCCCATCACAGCTACTCTTTGGGGATAATAACTCAAAAATGCAAAACCAAACACTAAACCTGAAGGTCACATTCTGCATAAAGGATACAATCCTGGCAGTGGTGAATTACCTGCTACATTTCACCTGGTCTTCTCTTTACAGACTCTTGAAGGACAAGAAGTTGATGTCAGTTCATCCATTTCTGTCCCAAACACCAACTTCAGGGTAGTAATGGAAGAAAATGAAGTTTAAGTTGTTTTTTTAGAAAAAGGTAATTAAGGAAATGTATCTGTATAATGAGCTGGTGTTTTATACTTCCCCACAGAGGAAGGGGCCCATCAATGAAAATGGCTCCTGATAATATGACACCAAGAATTCCCTGCAGAGAAGGAAACCCAGGCAGGTCTTTGTAAGTGTGATTAACACTCATGTCAGCACTTCCATGATCTTCTCTCTTCCTTTATCACTTTACACATCATCTCCCATCCTGTCTGATCATCTAGGCACATCGTTGATCTGTACTTCTGAGATGATGCCTTCCCACAAGGCCAGGAATAATCAGTAGTATATATACAACATCACCTCGCTTAAGCATGCGAACTGGAAGCATGTTCTCTGTAGTCATTAAACAG
Source organism: Acanthisitta chloris (assembly GCF_000695815.1). Classification (NCBI taxonomy): domain Eukaryota; kingdom Metazoa; phylum Chordata; class Aves; order Passeriformes; family Acanthisittidae; genus Acanthisitta; species Acanthisitta chloris. Next base: position 17,235 of record NW_008677003.1, read on the forward strand.
AGATAAAGGATCTTTCAAAGCATGAAGCAAGGCAGGAACCTAATTTAGCTGCACTGCATTGCCTTTTGGAAAAGTACAAGGTGCTTAATGATAAATCAGGAAGATAATCTCTCTAGATAGTTGAGGATTTACCAGATATACCCAAAATGATGTGGCATGCAAGCTCACAGGCACAGGGACTGCACCGAGTGCTGAAATGGGGACTGGCTACTGGGCAGAAGTTTGATGGGTTGGTGGCCTGTGGGATGGGACACACTTCTGCCCAGGCATAGCTGTGGTCTTTCAGCAGTTGAGAGTGAAGGGCCACTCACAGCCATAGCTGCCCCAGTCCCCTGGAATGGCCAGCAGGTGCCCATCCGTGGCCAGGTTCCTTAGCATTTTCATTTCCCTGAATCCAGCTCAGGGGAGGTCTGTGCTGCAGCACATGCCATCACGCAGCGCCTGGAGATCTGCCATACCAGCAGGCAAAGCACAGCCCTGCTTCCTGCTCAGCAGCTGCTCAGAGGGTGGTTTCCATTACTGCCTGACCCCTGCAGGCAGGGAAGTGGTGTAATTCAGCTGCTTGGCTAAAAATAGGAGGAGAAACTTCCCTTTCTCTCTTTGGCCTGTTCAATGAAAGCTCTCCACTCTGATTCAAGCCACTTCTAACAGCTGTCTGCCTCTTTCCTTCTCCAGCTTTTCCCGGATCTGACCTGGTATTCTCTGCCCCAACCTTTCACAGCCAGCCTCCTCACCTCACCTCTTCCCTGCCATGCCACTTCAGCCTTTGCTGCCTTCCTCTGCTTCCACACCTGCATCCTACCCTCTCCCCTCCGGAATTTGTACCGGCACGTTTAGGGCATTTTGAGCATGGCCTCATTGCCACCATGCCCTCTGATGGTGACACCTGGCAGGAACCTAAGTCTGCTGTAGGCAGCTGGGCTGGTGGTTCCCAACCTCCGCAAAGCCACAGAGCAAATGAGGTACCAAGGAATCATGATTCCGCACATAGCATCCCCCCTCCTGTGACCAGCAGGACAACATCAGACTAGCATGCTGCCTGAGCACTGGAGAGGAGTCTGAAGGGATGGACTGAGGCATGTGGCAGCTAGAAGCAAACTAATGCGCACTTTATAGTGGGTGTACATGAGCTAATTTTGCTTAAATTCTTGGATTTGCTACGTGTTCAAATTAATCCAAATGAGATAAGATTCTGGTCCTATTTTCTGCTTCTGTCCCATGTGCTATTCTATCATCCCTTCCAAAAGTCTTTAATTGCACTTGTAAAAAATGCAACATCTGTGATACTAGAAAACTCCAGTGGTGTATCCAGCTAAAATCCTTCAGCCAGAATCTGCTGCTCCATGGAAAGACATGAAAGTATTGGGCATTGGGTTATTACTAAGCAGGGTGCTTGTAGGCTGTTTCTTTCCAGCCTCCAACAAGGCTGAAGGAGGATCTATGCCTAAAAGCATAGGACTGAATGTGCTGATTGCTTTCTTAAAAGCCATTTTTGTAATTTAAGGTGAATACCCATTTTGGTCCTGTTTACAAAAGTTGTGGGCTAAATGCTAGTGAAAACTGGGAATTAAGGCATCAGAACAGTACTTGCCTTTCTCACCAGCTTTGGCACAAAGGAGGAATTGTGGAATTTGATTGTCATTAGAGTACCTAACATCAAACTTTGTAGGTAGAAAGATACCTTCAAGAGTCAGTATTCTGGTCTCAAAGCTGCCACATCATGCTTATATAAGAAATGTAGTACTGACCACTTTTATGTAAATTAATCCTCTCTTCTAATGCTTTTCAAAATACAATACTCTCAGAACTGGGCTATACAAAACAAAACAAAGACAAGTTTATTATAGCAACATTGGCAAAATGGAATTATTCTACTGAAAATACAGATAACTGCATATTTAATCTGGATGAACATAAGCAGAATCTGCCCCACTCCTTTGCAAAATTGCAGTGATAGGCAGAATTTACACTAGCTCAAGCTAGTGTAAAGAATCCATGGTATAGGAGATGCATAATTACATTGAAAATGTATCTCCCGAAGGGAAAAAAACAACCTACAACTTCTGATTAGGTAATTGCAGATACTGTCATGAGACATGCATTTTCTACCCAGTGCATAAATGGCATTCATCCCTCTCGAAGGTGTGAAGGTAGAGCTGCATCTTAGAGTAGCTTAATAGATTACCAACTCTCCTGAGAAAATAAAAGGTTACCCTTGTGTAGTCTGTATGGTGGTGTCTCCTTGAGGCAATTTTCTGGATGGTCCCATAGAAACTCTCCCTTCTTGCAGAGCCTAATGGCCTTACACAGGCTAGTGCCTGAACTCATGCTAAACACGTAACTATGCAACAGTTTTTTGGTAATTTTGAAAGGGATTTTCTGAGAGAAAAGCTGTTGGCTGGCTTGCTTCTAGTTCTTGTGAGAATGAAGATAAATGAAAGTAGGAACTGAATTTAGTGTCCAAATTCTTTGTGTTGTTGCAGAAAAAATGTACAGTGCTGATGGCAACAAATTCTGGTGTGGCATTCTCACAGGGATAGTGGCAGTCACTGACTGTTTCCAGGCCCTGTTTTATCATTGTTTCTCTAATACACTGCCTTGTTTGCATCAGGTGGGTCAGCCTGGGCAGCACAGGAAACTGGGCAGACTGAAAAAGAGTAATGTCTTCTTCGAACAGTACTACTTGGTGAAATCCAACCAACTCTTCTCTTCAACAGTCAGATTTTCAGCAAGAAATCAGGTACCAGGTGTCTGGGGAGAGGAGCTATTTCAGCTAGAAGAAAACTACAGCATTAGAAAGCAGAAGAAATCATGATGAAACAACAGATAACCCCAACCGAGGCAAAGGAGACTGGAACACAATGGTAATGAGACAAATGGGTTTTTCACATTGGCCTCTCAAGCTGCTCTACATTTGAAAGCTGATCATCTGCTACCACCTCACAGGCAGCACAACCTGCCAAACCTCAGGTCTTTAGCAGGTGAAAGACAGAATTCTGCTTCTGGAAAGTTGTCAAATATCACTCCTGAACTCTTACTTTAAAAGCTGGAAGCCTGAGTAAAAGATTAAAATAATGAAGGGTTGTTAATCAACCTGAGACTTTTTTCCTTAGTTTAAACTGAACAAGTTGTTTTGGAAATTTGCAGTATGATACCTACTGTGTAAAAGAAATACTTTTACTGTCACCCCTACAAATCCTGTGATTTTGACAAGAGGTTAACTGTTTCTTTTGTAGTTTAAAATTCGGGAATCACACAGATATGGATTTTGGTTTCTAGCCTTTATGGTGTGCATGAAAACTTGAAAGTCTTCATAAATCTCTTTCCTGGTCTTCTCCCTGTCCCCAAACTCCCACCCCCCAAGAATAGGAAGGAAAAAAAATGAGACCCAATATGATTTTTTATCTCTGTAATCATATTTGGGTGCCACTTTAACAATATTTCTGGATGGAAAAATTATGAAAATTTGTTGCTACCACTAAACTTACATTCCTTGATAATAATCTAAGCTATTAAAATAGATTTTTCCTTACATGAAAAGACTGGAGCATTTAAATTAGCCTTGAAATATTAGATAGAGATAATTTTCTCTAATTAACCATTCCAATTTCTTCCTAAATGACTTCCCCCAGTAAGTCAAAGATATTTCCCTTCTTAATTCTGCTACTACTGTGTCTAAAATAAGTGTACACTCAGTTTTACATTTCATTTTCTGCTACAGTGGATCTAATAAAGCACCTGATTTACAGAACAGAATGCACAGTGCTTTGGGGCTGCAGGGAGAGGTTGTCCAACTCATTGGTTTCAGAGAGTAATTAAAATTTACTTTCTCTCCAGCTCACAACAAATCAGAGGCATTTTGCAAGCTCACTTCCCAAAGGTCAGCAAAGACAACCACAATTGGAAGTAACAAGAAGATGCTTGAGGTGATGTGCTAGGAGTATCAGAGATTAAATGCTGGGAAAGTGAGTGGGAAATGCTGGCGCTTGCATGAGGTGACATTCTGCCTGGTGATGAAGTGGTTACTCTAACAGCAGAGGGACCAAGAGGCAGA
>NW_008677003.1:21372-42943 GCF_000695815.1 Acanthisitta chloris
AGACAAGGAGAGCCAGCTGGGGGAGATGAGAACAGTCATGGAGTGACAGAAATTACTAATCTCCCATCACAGAACAAGAGCCATCATTTCATCTTTGCAGCAGCCTACCCACAAAACTGGAAAAAGTCTTTTTCTCAAGAACTTAGCTGTCAGAGGTGTCAAGAACAACATTTTAGGAGAATTGCCAAACTATCACCAAATATAATCTCCCATACTATGCTTGTCCAGGAAATTGTTTGTCATTGGTCATAGTTAAAGACCAGGTACTACAGCTGGGTGAAGTGCAGTCTTTGGTCCCAGTCAAGCCTTTCTTCCACTTTAGTTTACAGACTTCACCTGCTAAAGGGAGAGCTTAGCCTCAGGAGGAAAACAATCTCTCTCATCTTGTGCTGTTGAGGTTTTCAACAGCTTGTAAACCATGAAAGCATTTTAGTGATTTAATCCCATACATCTTCACCTTGAGCCATGTTTCTCCTCATGGAGGGTTTTCCAGGACAGAAATCATGCCCATGCATGGAGAGAGACTTTTTACAAGGCCATGCATTGATGGGACGAGGGGGAACGGTTTAAAAATAAAAGAGGAGATATTTTGATTAGATATTAGAAAGAAATATTTCACTGTAAGGTGGTGAGGCACTGGAACAGGCTGCCCAGAGAAGCTGTGGGTGTCCCATCCCTGGCAGTGCTCAAGGCCAGGTTGGCTGGGGCTCTGAGCAATGTGTTTTAGTGGAAGGTGTCCCTGCCCATGGCAGGGGGGTTTGAAACTTGATAATCTTTAAGGTCCCTTCCAACCCAAGCCATTCTATTATTCTAGGATTCTGTGTCCATCTCAGTGCACAGAACAAGTCCCACCACAGGGAAGTCTGTGCAATGATCCCCTGGCATCCTGAGTGACATCATATGCAAAAAGTTCAACCCATCCATTTCAGTGTGTAGCAAATAGGACACTTGCATAGGACACAGCTGTCAATCTGCGGTGCACAGACTCTAAATTTCTGCATGACAACTCTGACCAGGCCATTGAACATCTGGAATTACAGACAAACATCTAAAGATGGCAGATTTCAGCCAAACATCATTTCCAGCAAAGACAGCATACCTAGAAGAGCTAGAAGCATGACAGTTTTACGAGCCCCAAACCAGCCCATCATGTCAGAACTGAAATCTCCTACTCGCTCATTATAAAATCAGTTTTTCTTACAACAGAAACAAGTCTTTTTTGACTTTTATTACAGAATTTCATATGGAGCACATCAGAGAAGCAATCCCATCTCTCTTAAAAATCCCTTCTCCCTCTCCTGCTCAGGTACTGAGTCCCTGGTTTCCTTGCTGTCACTTTCTGTGCCTAGCTCAAAGCCAAACGAGTACCCAAACCTCTTCTAGTGATTCCAGCCCTGAGCACACATGTAGTCTCCAGAGAGTTTGTCAGGGAAGGAGTTGCCTTTATCCAGTCCAAAGCCGTTTAGATTGTAAACTCAAGAGAGGCCTCTGGAGTCAGTAAAAGGAAGCTGCAAGTATCCCCCGAGGCTCACTTTGTCCCAGCACTTGCTGCCTCTTCCCTGCCTGATGGGGAAGCACAGACATGAGCAGGGCCATGGGAAAAGATGGTTGCCGCCGTGGAAAACACCAGGAGTAAAGAAAGAGAAGGAAAATCACAGGAGCTGCAGCCAGTCTCCACACAGTCCAAACACCACCGGAAACCTGACAACAGGGAGCACATTTTCCCCCAAAACATGAAGTTGTCATGCACAGATGTGGGGCTGCTGGAGGTACACGTGCAGACGATAAGTCTCCTGAGCCTGCAGCTTCTATACTGAAATGTTCATGACAGAGGGAGGCCTGGCATTGGGTCTCTGGTTAGAAGAACATTACAGCTTTGGGTAATAAATGGTCCCTTCTTGTTATCATCTCTGTGGAATGTGTTAGAACAGGGAACAAGAATGGGTATAAAAGCAACTCATATCAAGCATGCAGTAGTCTTTTCACCTCCCTCCAAGGGACCATAGCTTGAACCCAACTCTTACAGTTTTTCTCCTGGCAAGCAAAAAAATCTCCTCTTTAGAGTTCTTCAGTGTTACAGTGCATACTTCACAAAGAAGAGCAGAAAAATCTTCTCCTAGGGAGAAGCAGTTTGCTACTAACAAATACAGTGTGTTACTGCCTACTGGAGCAGAGCAGCTCACAGAAATCTCTGTGATTTCCTTTTTCATTCAAGAAGCCATACTGTGTCAGAGACAGTATCAGTTACTTCCATAGCTATGAAAGAACACTGCGTAGCTGTCTGAATATTAGAATTAGCCCTTGGCATAATAGTGCAAAATTTGGCCATTCTGCTAACAGTGAAGATTCGGCCATTCAGCTAGCAAGGGAACCCCTTCTGAGCTTTTGTGTAAGGTCTTATAAAACATTAATATAGCCAGTCGCAGGAATAGCAGTGAAGTAGTACTTCAATGCAGCTGTAGACAAAGCCACGTCAACAGCTCAAGTCCAAGCCCTGTCTGTTTCACTCCCAGACTCTGATCCCAATTTGGTAGCAATGATTTCATTCAATCTAACTCCCTCTTGGAGGAAACATGCACAGCTGACAGGATAATTTTTCCATTATCCTCTCCAGACACACAGACACACTCATGGGTGCCTTGTGCCCAGGACAGTTCCTCATTATCATCTTATAGTCCTGTGCCACTAAAGACTATTCTGTTTTGGGGACATGCAACAGAGCATGGAATCTAGAAGACAGGAGAGTTGTGTGTCATGAAACATGGATGTGTGAGTCCCAATCTGGAGAGACACAAGTCTCAGGTAGCCTGAGGTGCTCTTTCTGCCAACCAACTAGAGTGGTGGCAACATAGACAGCCCAAACATACATGCTATCAAAGCTAGACTTTGACATTGCACTCATAATCACATGGGCCTCACCCCATCCTTCTTCTGTCCATGGCCTTTCTTTCCTAGGTAAAGGAAGTACTTCCTGCACAGCCTCTCTCTCACTGAAGTAGCAAGAAGGAAAGGAGAGACCTGCGGTCCAGGTGTGGCCCTTTCCTCTTTCTTTCGTGTGATCCCACCAGCTTAAGCCAAATCAGGACAGACTTGTCTTGCACTTGGATCAGCCAGACTTTGGGCCCAGGAGGGAGTAGCAAAAGGTTATGTCAGGCTAAAGCAGTGAAGGGACATGGTGTTAGATCCCTGATCTGCAGCTAGTCCCTTCTCTAGTGTTCAAGAGACTGGGCACCCTGGGGACTATCAACAGAGAGGCAGCACCTTCACCTTGGACCCCTGGCTGAACAACCCATGCTGGGGCAGTGCTTCCTGCAACACCAACATCATGAAGATTGCCAGTGGTCCTGCCTGACATGTTTCTCCAGAGGGCAGTAAAGCAAGTTCTGAGCTGAGCCAGGGGGGTGAGGCATTACTGCTGTGTCCCTATGTGATCCCTCCACTTTGGAGGATGCAGCACCTGCAAGTCACTGTGCAGGAGAAGACTGAGCCCTAGTGGGGCTATCCATAGATCTGCATAACCCTGAGGATTAAAGCAAGCCCACGCTGCCCTGCCAGCCTTCCCCCAGTGAGCTGCAAGGATTGGTCCTCCACTAACTCCCCCTTCCATCTGCAGGAGTGCTGAGGTTCAAGCGCAGCTTCTAGAGGAACAGGCCCCAGGTAATCCAGCTGGTAAAAACTAACCTTCAGAGGTGCTTTGGATTTGTTTTTTTAGCCTGCAGCAACTGGGTCTTGTTATCTGTCAGCATTTCTGCTGCAGTAACCCCTGTAGCAAGCACAAAGTTGACACTGTTTCTCCACTTCAACCCCAGTGCTGCTGTTCGTGTCCCAGCCTTGCTCTAGGATACTCCTCCATGCATGAGCTGCATGCATGATACTATCCAGCATGAGCTCTGTCATGCTGAATATGGGATGCATTCTTCTCTGACAGCTGAAAGGCCTTTGTTTGTCCAAATGATTTGTCTGTACCTAGCGTCCCACCATTATCTGGGTCCTTAAACTGGACAGCAGGATCCCTTTTCTTCCCAGAAACAAGGGAAGTTTTATCCAGCAATAGTTGTTATGTTGGCACACATCTCAAGCCATGTCAGCAAGGTTTGTCCCATTAGGCTGAGAGGGGCTCCTGGGTGGATGCCACCAGCATGCCCAATTATCATTGGCTGAAGTATGCCAAAGCAGCCAAAAGAACCTCCTGAACACGGCAGTTTCTCCAGGGTAGAGTGGGACTTCAGCCCCCAGCTTTGCACCTTGTGTAGCAAAACCCAATAGCAAGAAAGAGAGGCAATGGTTCCATGGCCATGGCATCACCACTACAGACGAGCAGCATTGCAGGTAGGATTCATGTTCCTGTTCCCTTGCCATGTCTGCTGTGCAGTGCTGCAGCCATTCCCTGAGCAGTGGCACAGATCAGCAATTTCACATCATCATCATGTAGGTGCTGATGTACTCACAAGGAAATGGCATCCCCAGCTCCCACCTCATTTTATGCTGCTGCATCATGGCCAATATACATTCCTTGAGAACCTGGTGCGACCAGGATTTGACCAAGGTGGCAGCTGTGGGTCTCCAAACCTGTGTTGTTCCTTCAACCAGCATCCATCTGCAGCAATGCCACAATCACTGCTGTAAAGTTTAGGGTGGGCCTTGCAGAGTGCAAGGAAAAGAAGGTGGATTAACATTCCTTGTCCATGCCCAGCAGCTGGAAAAAAAAATTGAAAGTATTTCTAGCTGTTTAAGAGTTCAACTGTGAAAGGGTCTGTCCCAATTCTGCCCCATAGTAGCATCCTGCCCAAAGGAGCAGGAGTTCCATGTGCTATGAAAGTGAAACTGTGCATGGAAAGTTTACCTGGCTCACCTGGCCTGTCATCATGGAGTGTTAAAAAAAAGGACCACTCCATGATCACAACCAGGGCTTTTCTTCCTCATTTTGTGTTTTCTCCAGGGTCCCTATTTGAGCAGTTGCTCCAAATTTAAAGGTTTTGCTCAGCACTAGTGTGAGACCAAAACGCTCTGAGGCATTGGGGCATGAAGGGCAATTGGAAAATTTTTTTTAGACAAACAATTATTTAATGACTTTTAATTCAGAAGACACTTTGATGAAAAGTTCCACAGGGGTGTACTCAAACACCCTCTCAAGATCCTTTTAACCCGGGCCATGTAAAGCATAAGCATAATGGGTTTCAGTTTAATTTGAATTAATTTTACTGCCTTTCCAGTGTTCTTGTTTGTTAACAAATGTTTGCTGCATGAAGTTTTAGAAAACTATTTTTAAACCCACCAGAAACTGTCTGGCTCTACTAAAAAAACTGGATTTCCTTCAATAAACATAGAGGCACCATTGCAGGGCACTGAACACAACACAAAGGAGCTTGAAGGCTGAGGAAGCTTGGTGAAAGGAGAAATCTCAGGCGCAGACAATACCCTTCATTTTTAACAGCACATCTGTTAGCTCATTGCATAAGGAAGAGAAATCATTGGTTCAGTAGACTAGGAGTAATTTTTTTAGAATAAATGCCGATCAAACATATTTTTGTTTGGTTTTTGGATAAAGAGCCATGCAGAGCTGTGTGTGTTTTTGTAGGTGTATGTGTATGTGTATGTGTGTGTGTGTGTGTGTGTGTGTGTGTGTGTGTGTGTGTGTGTGTGTGTGTGTGTGTGTGTGTGTGTGTGTGTGTGTGTGTGTGTGTGTGTGTGTGTTTTTGAGACATGTGCATGTGTGTGTGTGTTAGTGTTGAATTCCTTGGCTAAGTAGCAGCAACTTCTGTAATGAGGTGGACTTAGAAAAAGCTGCAGCAGCCCAAGCAATGGATGGAAATCTCTGTCCTTCAGGACTGAGCACTCAGAGTTATGCCTAAAATGATGGCTTCAAGCATCAGGACAAGCAAAAAGAAAGAGCATAGAATTTTCACCATGCTGTGGCTTATACCCAATGGTTTGTCATACATATCTGTTTTTTGGGGGGATAATTAGCACTTTATGAATATGCATTACAGAAAGAAGTCCAGAGACAGGAATGTGATTAGATAAAGAGAGGAAGGTCCATTCTGGATGCTGCAAGCGGAGCTGCAGGGATGGCCCTGTGACTCAGCAGGGAAAATGGGCACTAGTTTTATCATCCCTACAGTTTTATCATCCCTACCCTGCAGTAGTTCCTCCTGTTCAGAATAGTTCCCAACAGCTTGCAAAAATATACTTGCACACTGCTACTGCTGTATCCTATAACACAACCACCCAATATTGCTTCACCCCACCTTACCATGCCAGTGCAGGTCCTTCCTCCTCTCACCATCCTCTCTGCAACAGCCCTGAGCTGGGGGGAGACAGGCAGGCAGTGATCAGCTGCTTCGGCTGCAACTCTCCTGTCATCATCACTGTTCTTCTTTCCACAGGGTCCTGTAATTGCTAACTCCTCTTGACTGAAAAAGCATGTCAAAGCCTGAAGGTATTGGTGCAGTTGCTACCTGGAGCTCCAGGTCCCAGATCAGCTGGGAGTCCTGAAGCTCCCCGAGGTTTCCAGAGAGAAGCAAATGTTAGTGCTTCCAAATTCACAAGGCTCCCAAGGGGCGCAGGGTGTCCAAAGCTGTGCCTAACAGTTCAGCCCTCTGCATCTCCATCCAGTATCATGTGGCTTTCTCTAGCACATGCCTCTCCATTCAAGATGAAAATGAGGGGAAAGGGTTGTTCTCTCTGCTGTGGCAGAAGTTGTAGTATTCCCACTGAAAACAAAATTTCCTCTAATATACAAAAAGTGAAGCAATAAAACCAACCATAAAACAACAAGTAACAACATTATTTGCTTCAAATTGGCTGAAATTAGTAGCTCCATGTGAGGCTCTCAGATCACAGAAACTGACTGAGTGAATAACATTTAAATCTGTTATGTATGTATGGATATAAATAATGCTATAGCAATGGACTGACAGAGTGCACACACGAACACTTAATCCTGATCCAGAACACAGACATGCTGCCAGCTCTCTACGTTTCCTACTCTATGTCTTTCAATTGCAGAAGTCACATAATGATCACTTCCCACTCCAGGTATCTTATTTTGGAAATAATCACTTCAAAATATGTTAATGCTTTAAGCATCCCACACAGAACTGGTTGCTCTGAGATCTCCATTATTCTTTTACCATAGTGAACTCACACTTAATATTTCCTAATAGGTACCAAGAAGTTCAAGGCAGAAAAGGCTTCCAAAATAACTCATGCTATTTTAAGAGGATCCAATTTAAACAAGTGCCAGCTAAAATATTTCTGGATTGAAAAGTTTTCTATAGTAACTTGCAAATGCAAAATCAGTCACCAGGACAGTTCTAGCTGCTATCTCTTTTGTGACAGATCTATACTTCTGTCCAGTTAAAAATTCCTAGTTTGGAAAAAGGAAGGTGTGGAATGAGCACTGATTTTTATCTAAACATTAAAAAAAAACATATTCATGTTTCTAAACCACGGGTTATAGGTAAGGTCAAAGAATAAGTCTATCCAAGAGTCCAAGAGTTAGTACAAGGCTTACTCCAGCAGCTGCTGAAGAAAATGGAGCTATATTTCCTGAACACAGGATTGCTGGTCAGGCTCCTCCCAGTGCAAGTTCAGACCTGTTGTGGTCTGACACAGCTCTATCCATGGACCTCACAGACCTAGTGTTGCAGCATCCCAGACAATTGCATTTGCAAGAGCAAGTCAAGAAGACACAATGCGCCTACTCTACTTTTCATCCTGGCTACCCTTTAAATTGTCACTGTAAAGCAATTCAAAATCTACTTTGTGGTGTAAAAGGAGGAAAAAACGGATCTGTACATAAAAAGAAGGTGAAAACTCAATGTCAGGCATGCTAATCTATTGGGCAGTTTTGTTGTTTTGTTTCGAAATGGTTGCTATTAAAGTCTTTGGGAAATGTCATATTCTATGCCCATCTGAAAATGAGCCTGCAGATCTCAGCCTCAAAGTGAGGTTTTAGGCACCTGCCTTTCAGCAAGTAGTTTCCAGACTCCAGGCTCTTGTCACAGCCTCCTGTGGCTCCAGTTGCCCTCACTTTATCCACCCAAGTCAAAGAATCTGTTAAAAAAAAGTATGGATGTCCAGGTATGAAAGGTGCAAATTACGTACTTAAATGCTCAGGCAGGCAGGGATATATGGCACATCTTCAAGATGCCATGGAGAGGACAACCCCTTCACAGTGTTTCTGGGTCCCTGACCACAGGTGTATGCTTCTGCTCTGAGCAGCGTGGGGGACAGCTCCCCTCACACAGCAGCTCACCATGTCCCTGCACCTCTCCGCAAACTCCTCTGCGCCTTTTTCATAGCTCGTTCTTTCTATTTAGCTGCTTTACTCCTAACACTGAAGATTTGTCCTCCTGGGGCTGAGGATGAACTCTACAAGTTGAGGCAGCAGAGAGAATTGCCCATGTCAAGAAGCAAACAGGGAAAACCAGCTGCATTAGCTCCAGAGAAGTGGCTGTCAAGCAGTGACAGACTCTTCCTGGAGAGAACCAGGCTGTGCAGTTCCAGCACAACAATAGCTTCCATACAGCAGAGCCCACCACACAGGAAGATTTGAAAGCCTATACCCTATAAACTCAATGAGATCAATCCCACCAGGGACAGGGAAGCCAAGGCAAAGCACTGAATAGCACCCACACGCATCACATCTTCCTCTGGAGGAAGGAAAAAGTGCTCAGTCAGACACACAGGGCACAAGCCATCAGGATATTTCATACATTGCTGCTTTAAATAACAGCTAATCCCCAAAGTCCACAACTCAAAGAAAGACACCTGAGGAAAAACATTCAACAGCCTGTATGTCCCAAATTAATTCATTCTGATCACTACTGCCAAATTATCTCAAGTGGATTAATGGCAGCAGATAACAGACAACTGAATGTAAAGACTATTTTTTGGCTTGTTGTTCGGTTGTTCAGAAGACATCTCAGCACAGTCTCATGCAGGGAGTTCCAGCTTCTTGGTCCCAGAAGCAGCCTTTGTGAGACAGGAGGCCAGGGGCTGGGGCCGTGATTCCACAACGTGTGTGGACATGCATCTGCTTTCATGGACATGTTGAAAATCCACTGAAATCAGCCTGATGAGAGCCGGGGCTGTTTTACACCTCATCCCAGCAGACATTGCAGCCGCTCACCTTCATACAGTTGCACTGCGACTGCCTCAGCATAAGCATTGAGACCTGACCTTGTCCATCCAGGTCTGCAGAGGCTGACGGCTGACCTTCTCACCAAGGATCTCAGACATTCCCATGACCTGCCTGCCACATTCAGGCTGAATTGCTCGGTGCTATGTGAGGCCCCTGAGATAGATCCCCATGAGACAGAAGCAACAGTTACTTCCAGGCAGTGCTAGTACACAACATCATGGATATGGAGTTTCTGTCTTCCCTCGCAGCCCATCTGTGCTGAAACTTCACACCCTGAAAAATACAGTCTCTCAAACCAGCATGTACACACCTGTGAAAACCATGGTGGTTTTCCATAGACCAGAAGCTACCCACAGAAATTAAAACCCTTCATCTTCCATTTCAGTTGAGAGGCCTCATCCTTCGGTACCCCTGGGATCCTCTAAGCAATGTCCCCAAGGAGCTGCATGCTCACCTCTCAGCACCTCATCAACTGAATTCCTGCTTTCATTGGCTGCACCCCAGAGAGCAGCATAGCCAGAACTGCTCCCCACTAGACTGGACATAGGAGATACATGCACACCTTCAGATAGCTCTATTCTTAACAGTCCACAAGTGCCTTGAAACTCTATGTTGCTTTTCTTTCAGGCTTTTCCTCCATACCTGACATAACCCTACTTACTCCACACAGATATAGAACAATTTTTGCCTTTTCTTCACAAATTCTGTTTGAGGTCTGGAAAACACTTGGTCTTCAGGTCAGGAAAGTCTCCAAGAGTTGGAAGGAACCACTGAAATATTGCTTCTCACACACCAGAGAAATCATTCCTGTCTAGACACTTACATGAACATGGATATCCACAAGTCTGGATGAGACTGCTAAACCCTGTTTCAAAGGACACCAGTCTCAAAGAGGACCAGTGGAAAGCTCCCCACAGAGCTTGAGGAATTTACAAGCTCTTCTCTCCTGCACATTAAATGGAAGTGAGAGGTTTCCAGAGCTTTGCCCAGCCATCTGCGGTGTAGCGGGCTGGTTTACAAGCCCTTGCAGATGGCCACATCAGGAGGCACAATTAGTCAGGGTTTCTGGAAGGTAGCGCATTTTCTTTTGGCTTCCCATCCTGCCTTTTACCACTGGTATTTCCCTTACATCCATATCCTTTGTGTACACATGCATACAAGAAGAACTTGCCTGATTTTTGCCTTGGCTCATCAGATTTATTTGATTAGCAAGCCTTGCCTCGTTCCTCTCAGCCACATTACAAGTAGTCATGCCCTTTCCAGGTCTGACCTGCAGAGACTGTCTTTGTGCACACAGACAGCTTGCCCAGAGGTCACGCTGAGAACTGTGCTGAGGGCAGTGCTCCTTGATTTCCCATGCAGTTCTTCAGCTTGTATAACACATGCAAGTATTCACAGCATCCAGAGGAATGCATCACACTAACTGGTGGGGAGGGACTTCAGCTCCAGTGGACACTGCTGCTTCACACAAGGGAAAAGGGAGTCAATAGACGAGGATAAAAACACGTTCTGGTGGTAACTGGATTAAGCGCTCCACACTGCTTAGGGCTGGAGAGACTCAGACAACTGTCCCCTCATCTTGGCCACGTTGAATGCTCTAATCAGAGTGCTTCAAAGAAAACTGCCATGGCCACTTTTCAGCCCCATTTTCTGACTGATCTCCAAGTTTTCCACTACCCCTCACACCATAAAATCAGTTCCCCTCAAACCATAAATGCGCTCGTTTCAGCTGGGATGGAGTTAATTTTTTTTCCCCCTCTCCATAGTTAGTACAATGCTGTGTTTGGATTCAGAGTGAGAATAGTGTTGACAGCATGGTGATGTTTTGGTTTCTGCTAAGTTGTGTTTATCTTAAATCAAGGACATTTTCTTTCTTGTGTCTCATGCTCTGCCAGTGAGAAGGTACTCAAGAAAACTGGGAGGGATCATAGCCAGGACAGGTGATCCAAACTGACCAAAGGGATATTCCATACCATATGACATCATGCTCAGTATAAAAGGTGGGAGGAAGAAGAAGGAAGGAGGGACATCTGGAGTGATGTTTGTCTTCCCAAGGAACCATTACATGTGATGGGGCCCTGCTCTCCTGGAGATGGCTGAACACCTCCTGTCTGTGGGAAGCATTGTATTAATTCCTCGTTTTACTTTGCTTGTATGTATAGCTTTTGCTTTCTCTATTAAACTGTCTTTATCTCAACCCATGACTTTTCCAGCTTTTACCCTTCCAATTCGCTCCCCTATCCCATTGGTGGGGCAGTGAGTGAGTGGCTGTGTGGTTCTTGGCTACTGGCTGGGGTTAAACCATGACATTCCCTCACCCTATTTTGGATCACCCAAGGCCCCAAGGTCCCAAGATTTCTGTGGTTTTCTTTCACCAATAAACCCCTCTCTCTTTAAAGCAGATAAATTCCCAGCCACTTTTTAGAGTTTTGGCTTGGTCCTTCTTAAAACAAGCTTCCTCCTTCATTAACAAGCTGTGGGAGGACCTCTCCTCAAATATTAGCTTCAGGAAGCAAGCAACTCAGTGAAGTAAAAGCCATAAAATTAGTGTTTTGTAAAGCATTCAGGCATGGAAAAGGAAATTGTTCTGTACTATCAGCTCTAGCAATGCTCAGTGTAACATCTATGGATATTCATACATTACATTTACAGCTTTCCCACCCTCTTCCTGCTTTACATAAACTCATAGAATGGTTTATCTTGGAAGGGACCTTTAAAAACCCTGTAGTTCATCCCCGCTACAATAAGCAAGGACATCTTCAGTTATATCAGGTTGCTCAGAATCCTGTCCAATCTCTGTCCAACTTGAATGTTTCCAGGAATGGGGTGCCCATCACCTCTCTGAGAAACCTATGCCAGTGTTTCACCACCCTCATCATGAAACATTTCTTCCTTTTATCTAGGCTAAATCTATAGAATCTTAGAATCACAGAATGGTTTGAGTTGGAAGGGACATCAAAATCATCTAGTTTCAATCCGCCCTTGCCGTGGGCAGGTACATCTTCCACTGGAACAGGTTGCTCAGAGCTGCATCCAGTCTGGCCTTGAACATTTCCAGTGATGAGGCATCCACAACTTCTCTGGGCAACCTGTTCCAGTGCCTCACTACCCTCACAGTAAAGAATTTTTTTCGTAATTCTAAATCTACTCTCATTTAGTTCAAAACCATTGCCCTTTGTCCTATTGCTACAGACCCTACTAAAACATTTGTCCCCATCTTTCTTATAAACCCCCTTTAAGTACTGAAAGGCTGCTATAAGGTCATCTTGGAGCCTATTCTTCTCCATGCTAAACAGCCCCAGCTCTCTCAGCTTGTCTTCAACAGGAGACATCTTCCAGCCTGCTAATCATTTTTGTGGCTCTCCTCTGCATCCACTAGGCAGATCCGCTAGGTCCATGTATTTCTCGTACTGTAATTCTACCTCCACTACATCAAAACACAGTGCTCTGAACACATCTGATGCTGCGAGGGTGACCAGGACAGGATTCCATGAAGTCATAGCTAGTCATCAAGCAAGGCTAAAGATTAATAAGCAACACAAAACACTGTGGATTATATGACCTCAGCACCCTAAGATTGTAATGTGGGGTGCTGCTTATAAGAAATAATCCAATGTAGAACAGAATTAATGCTCCACAAAATGCAGAGGGAGGGTGCTCAGTAAAAGCAGGGAGTTTGAATTGGCAACTCTCATAAATGCTACTGGTCTTCAAATTAGTCCCTTTTTCCAGCACTGGGTCATTTTGTCCAGCCTATGCTTTCAACCTCCCCTTTATTATTCTTGATATTCAATTTAAGTATAGAGTGGACTGAAGTTAATCACAAGCCCTTTATAAACACCCTGAAAACAGATTCCTACCTAGCTTTTTCACTTTGCCACCAGTAAGCTGAAGGATCACTGCCTGCTGCTGGATTCACACATTTCAGTCTTCCTCTTTTTCCTCTGTTCATTTGTCTTCCTGGTGTTTCCTATGTCCCATCTGGCTACTTTCATCTGATACCAAACACTCCATCCACACAGCTCTTCTCCTACCTGCACCTGTTCTCACCAGTCCTTCTCCTTCTCTGCTGCCAAGCCTCTCCCTGCAATGACCAGCACTGCTCAGGGATGAGATGCAGCATGCTTCTCCTGGTATCAGTCTGCTAAATGCAAACCCCAGCCTTGAACACAAGAGTAGCTGGATATCAGTGTCACCCCTTGAGAGGGCTTTCACCACAGGCTTAAGCATTTTCAGGATCTGGATCTTTGATTCACAGACCCTTGAGTCAGAGAATGCATCATTCTCTTTGCACGATCAACAGCACTTTAGGCAATTACACTCAGAAAATAATACTCAATATGCATATGCCTACATGAAAGCAGCATGACACTGACATTTCAAATGCAGAATTAAACTGATTTGGCCTTTATTTTCTAAGAGTACTTAAGACATCTTAAGCAATTCAGCATGAGGCAAGCAAAAGATTTCAGTGATGGCAACTGGAAATGATTTGCAAGTTAGGACTCTGTTGGCAGTATGATCAAAATTCCCCTGATTTCAGTGGGAATGCAGCAAGACCAATAAACAATAAAAGCCCATTCCAGGAAGACGGTATGTTTAGAGGAAGTTTGGGGTGATGTTGTATATAAGAATGTAAGGAAATCTAATTGGTGTGATGAAAAGAATCCAGCAATTTGAGTTGGACATCTAACAGCAGGTGAAACACTTCCAGAGAAGTTACACTTGCTCTGTATGCAGCTAAGACATTTTCAAACCATCACATACCAAAATACAGACTAATTATAATCTTTGCATCAAAGAGGAAAACTGCCCAATCTCTGCGCTTTTGTTTCAGCTAATCTATGTTCACTGCACTCCTCATGCAAATTAGTACATTTGTTACAAATGGAGTAAAATTACTTTGCTAATCATCTAGTATTTTATCATCTGAATTTCAGGCTTTAAATATCTTGTTTGTGTGTACCTGTCTGCTAGCTATGGTATTGCACATGAGATGCTTTTGGTATCACGATGTTTGCTCTGCAAAATTCACCCTAGGGCAAGCGAGCAGGCTCCACACAAGAGTTTTCCAGGGAATGCAGAAGGAAAGACTGACTTTTGACTGTGTATCTCCCCTGATCTGCAAGCTAGGAGAGCAGTGTGTGTCTCTTTGCTAGCAGACAGCCCCCATTCATGTCCCCACAACACTTTGTGAAGAGGAAAAGGTTTTCACTCCCAAATTACAGTCCAAGACCCAAGCCAGCTGTGTGACACTTCTGGCTCCCTTTCTGTTGACATGGAAATCCAGTGCAGACAATGTCACATACCGCAACAGATGCAGCAGTGTGGAGGAAGGACAGAAAGGGTGACTCATTTCTACCCTGCACGTGTACTCAGGAACCAAAACAAGCAGCAGCTGTCCAGACTCCACCATAAGGATGCTAAGGCAGAGCTGCAGGTGTTAACTGTGGTCTGAGATAAGCAGCCTGCATCAAAAGCCCAGTAAAATTATAATAGTAAGGCACATTTGCCACATGACTCTTTCTCTCTCAACTGGGTAAGAAGCAACTTGTAGGAACTTCTTCACTATGCATTTAAAGAAGGCTGTTTCAGGACCAGAGGAACTTGCAAAGCCAGGTTTCACCCATTCTTTGCCCAAAGCCTGGATGCATGGACTGGTCAGGCTGCTGCTGTTATGTTGACTGGACACTAGCCAAGTCCTGACTGCCCAGTCTTTACAGAATCACAGAATAGTTAGGGTTGGAAGGGACTTCTGGAGATCATCTAGTCCAACCAAGCTGCCAAGACAGAGTCACCTAGAGCACGTTACAAGGGAATACATCAGGTTGGAGTGCCTCCAGAGAAGGAGACTTCACAACCTCCCTGAGCAGCCTGTTCCAGTGCTCTCCTACCCTCAATGTAAAGAACTTCTTCCTTAGATGGAGATGGAACCTGCTGTGTTTTACTTTATGGCCTTTACTCCTTGTCCTCTCATTAGGCACTACTGAAAAGAGTCTGCACCATCCTCTTGACATCCACCTTTGAGATATTTATATGTATTGATGAGATGCCCTTTCATTCTTCTCTTCTCTAGACTAAACAGGTCTGGCTCCTGCAATCTCCCTCATAAGAGAGATGCTCCAGACCCCTATATTATATTTGTGGCCCTCCAATAAACCTTCTAGCGTAGCTCCATGTCTTTATTGAAAGCTGGAGATCAGAACTGAACACAATGCTTCAGATGTTGTCCCGCTAGGGCTGAAGAGGAGGAGGATCACCTTTCTCAACCTGCTGACCACACTCTTCCCAATGCACTCCAGTATACCACTGGACCTCCTGGCTGTAAGGGCAAACTGCTGGCTCATGGTCAACTTGTCATCCACCAAGATTCCAGGTCATTCTCCAGAGTTGCCCTCGGGTAGGTCAGCCTCCAGCCTGTATTGGAACTTGGGGTACTCCTCCCAGGATGCACTTCCCTTCATTGAACTTCATTAGCTTTCCCTCTGCCCAACTCTCCAGTATCAAGGTCCTCCTGAATGGCAGCACAGGTTTATCAGCCACTGCCCCCCAGCTTTGTATCATCAGCAAATTGGCTTAGGGTTATTTCTATCCCTTCATCCAGGTCACTGATAAACAAGCTGAATAAGACTGGACCCCGTATTGATCCCTGGGGAATGCCACTGACTAGAAGCCTCCAGCTGGATTCTTCTCCACTGACCACCACCTGAGCTCTGCCATCCAGCGAGTTCTTCATCCACCTCACTGTCCATTCACTTAACCCACATTTCCTGAGCTTACCTATGAGGATGTTGTGGGAGACAGTGTCAAAAGCCTTGCTGAAGTCCAGCTAGTAACAGGAGCATGCCCTGAGATCTTTGTCTAAGACACTTTGCTGATGTTTAGCTGAGAGATACGGGCACTCAGGATATCCAAAGACCTCTGCTTTGCTCTAGGTTTGATTGAAACGGGTCAGCACACACACATTTTGTTGCCTTATATTCCTCTTTCTCCCTCACCAGCAAATCTCTTTCTCTGAGCAGGATGTTGAGATGAAAGCATATTGGAATTCAGCTGTTGTGAGTTTATGTGTAGTTGAACTATTGCTCCTTGTCTTTATTGTGGCTGATTATTTTGTTTGGTTTGGGGGTTTTTTGGTTAGTTGGTTTTGGGATTTTTTATTACAAGTTTTTCATAAAAGGAATTCATTTTCGCTCACTCAGAGATGCTGCATGTGTTAAAAGGGCAGATGGAATTGACAGCACTCTCCCTTGGCCTAGCCCACCCTGCAGAAACTACTCCACAACCAAAAAATTCATCCTAGTTGCTTCTGGTAACTCTTGCTTTGTTTTGTCCTTGTAAATCCCTCACCACAGTTCTACTTACCCTGAAATGTCTTCACATGCCACCTGGAGATCATCTAAGACCTCTATTGAGAGCCTCAAGAAGGAACCCCAGGGCTCTCACAGGACTTTCCTCGTGCACCTAGACCTGAAGAGCATGGGGTCTCCTTAATCACTCTACATGCACCTGTTTCTAGGAGGCCAAATACACAAGTGAGTGGAGAGTGGCTTTTCTTATATTAATCTTTCATGTGCTTCACACATAAGACTGTGCTTTGTGAACCACAGCCATACCCCATGCAGCTGTTTGCTGAAGGATTTATCACATGCAAGCATCTCTGTGCAAGTGCTGACAAGAAGTGCTGTGCTGTGCCGTGGTCTCCTTGGTGGTACCACGTGTTTATTTCCCATGGTGTGTCTCCACAGGCTAGCCCTGTAAGCTGACGGGAAAGCAGGAGGGAAGCTGGTATTTATGTGCTGCAGCAAACTGCTGAGCAAGATTAAACAGACAACGCTGGACACTTTCTGTCAACATACACAGCAGAAAGGAGGTGTTTACATCCCCAGAAACGTGTCTCTGTCAGAGCTCTGGAAAACAGAACCCCAGTCACAACTCAGCCTCCTGCTGTGGCAATCCTCTCTAACAGGCCTCTGTCTTTTCTCAGCAGCTGTCTCCTGTGTCCTAATTGTGAAAGGTAAGAACCAACGACCTTACTCCACTGACAAGGCATCTCCAGCATGGCTTTTGTGGAAGGACTAGGCTTCTAGTGCCACTGCCAAAAGCCCTGGGCAGTGATGGGCAGGGTGAGTTCATGAGCAGCCAAAATGCAAGAAACTGCTCACCCACTCCTAAGTGGCTTGCTGCTCTAGGCTGTTGACTTCAAGAGAGCTGCATTAGTCATGTTAGGCTCTCAAATACTTCAAACAAAAAGCCATCCACAATACAAACAAATATTGCCTCAATGCTTCCCTTCTGTCCCCTTTCTTATCAGATAAGCTCCTCTGGGATTCTACAGCCAACTGTAGAGAGTCACATGCAGGGATGGAGGCAGAATTGGAACCAGTGGATCTGTTTGTTCCTTTCGCTTTTAACCCCCGCTTTTAGAGAATAAGATATTGATTTCCATGGCCCTGGGTATGATGCAGCAACACATTAATTTGATCTTGTGCCCAGTCACCTAAACGATCTATGGACTAACTCTGCTTTGCAGCTGCTGTACACAAATGGTGACTAACTTGTGCCAAACCAACAAGCCTGAACAACATCACTATCCAGTTCCATCTCTGTGACCACAGACTCAGCTTTTTCAGGGGACCACTCGATAGAAAAAGCTTTTGCAGCTCAGCAAAAGCTTGAGTCCAGGTCAGGCTATTTGGACCCACTGGGAAGTCCTACAGCCTCCAAAGACATCCCTCATCAAAGAGCTTTCCTTTTTTTTTTTGGATCAGGAAAAACTGAGCTCAAGACTTCTGTCTTGCCAGATACAGCCAGCTCTCAGGGTAACAGCTTTTGAGTGTTTTGGACCTTGTGTCTTCCTGCTGGTGACCAATACACCAATGATGCAGTACTGGGTGCACATTTGCTCTGTGAGCTGTGCTGTGTCATGCTCTGTATCTTGCATGTCTTTGCAATAGACATCACTAAATGTAACACAGTGCAGTGGTAAAATCAGAGGCCTAGAAAAGACACAGGTGATGAAAGTTTTACCATGCATAGTCCACCTTGGAGACTGTGCTATAGTTAAGACCATCTCTGGTGGCTGGCACCCTTATTCTTAAGATGACAATAATGTTGTGTAAAACCAGTGTGCTTTGAGATACAGTCAAGCTAGTATCATGCTGAAAATGTGTCCTCAGTACTCTATGAGTAGAAAGGACAATGGTGTTACACTGAGTGGGAGAGACAAATGCTGAAGGAACAGGGCTAGTCCTCAGAGCAATCCAAGGTTTTTATCAAATGTTAAGAGATAACAGGTCTTTTGGGATGAACCTATCTCCCCCATCACGCAAAAGCCAGGAATTAATGTTCACACATTTATTTCTGTCTGAAAACGGAAAAACAACTACGGAAAGTCACCTCTGTGTGTCCTACCAAATGTACCTGGTGTGGGCCTGCAGAAGTCACAGCAAGGCCACAATTTCAGGCCTGATAGGCAAGCTAAACATTTTGGGGAACCATCTGAATCATAACAGAGGCAATGGCAGCATAGGGCTTTTCATCATTATATCTGGGAATCCTCAAGCTACAGAGGCACTGAAACTAGCATGTCTAAGGGCAGATGGCATTAAACCTCTCCTATTGATGCTTACTTCTTGTATCTAAGGTGTAAATGCATAATATAAAATATTATATTAAATACATAAAATAAAACCAAAATGAACAACAGTTTTCAGCAATGATGTTCATCTCTTGAAAAAAAAGTGACACAGAAGTTTTATTTTCTATTGGTTAATATTTTTTTATTTTGAAATCAATGACAAAGCTCTTCGACTTCAGGAAGTAGTCTATGAAATAGTCAGTAAGAAAAGGCAGAGACAACTTCAGACACAACAAAACCATAGACTCCTTGAAAAATGTTGGCTGGAAGAGACCTCTGGAGCTCATACTGTACAACTTCCAGCCCACAGCAGGGCCAGCTAAATGAGGCTGTTCTAATGCTGGGAGACCTCCCAGGGTGGAGGTCTGGGCCTCACCCAGCAGTAAACACCCAGGTAAGAACAGGGTCCTCTGACATCCTGGCAATGTCCTGTACTGCAACTTGTGCCTGTTGCCTTTGGGGCTCTCCCTGTGCCCTGAGAAAAGTCCACTTCCATTACCTCCATGCTCTCCCTTCTGGCAGCTCACTGCAGCCAAAAGGTCTCTCTGATGCTTTCTCAGCCCCAGGCTGAAACAAGGCACAAATCACTGTGAACTTAGGTGATTAAAGACTATTCATGACTACACAAAGGTCTGGAGAGGGCTGGATGGACAAGGACCTGAGGATCTCTGCTAACCTAATTGCTTAATCGGCAATTTATAGTAATTTATTTATATGATAGTCTAATCACTCATTAAGCAATTCGATAACTGTCTCTGCTGTGAAGCCCATGAAGATTAGTCAAAGTAAGAAACTCCTCTCCTTGAGGACCTGGCAGACTGAAGGAGCTTACTGCCTGAAGGAGCAGTACTTGTTATGGGATGCACAGGGAAAAGACCTGGGGATTCTGTAAAATTTATGGCATTTTTTCAAAGAGATTGATGTAACTTATAAGTTGTTATGTAATACTTAGGGAAAACAAGAAAGAAGGAGAAAAAGAAGCATTAAGATGGCTCAGGGAGGAATATACACAGGAAAGCAGAGGAAATGTGGATAAAAAGGCATGACTCTACATAAACAGGTTTTAGTCAGTGTATTTCTCTAACGGAATCCTTCACTTCATCACTGTTGTGTGCCCTACTAAATCCTACTTCTTTGTGAGTGCATCCTCTACTCTTGGGAGGTGTAAGTGAACACCAGTGAACTTCAACCTAGACTTAGTAGTAAGAGAAGAGGTCTGGATATGAGCAACAGCAGAATACGTGAAAACCTCTGGAGCTCCCTGTCTGGGTGCCAGAAGTGAGGCAGGCCACTGGGATTTGGGCCAGATGCTGGATTAAACCACCTATGAAAACATATGCATGCATGCATACATGTATGTATGCTTTTTCCCTTGAATACTGATCAGCTGGGGAAAAGGACAAGGCTCTCAGGGTTGTTCACAGTTGCCCTTGCTGCCCAGTGGGTCTCCAGGGCTGTTCACCAGCCCATGGGCCCCATCCTGCACCACTACCAGGCTCCTCCTAGCTATGGGCATATACCTAGTCTGTGTTCTCAGCATCCTGTTTCTCCAGTGTGCTGAGGTCCCTCCAAAGGGTGGTCCTCCCCTCCAGCATATATACCCTCCTCAAATTTGGTGCCATTTCCAGATTTGCTATGGTCTTGCAATCTGCTCATCCAACTGAAGAAATATCTTAAATTGCCTTGCCCTAGCATTGCACTACTGCTCATCAGCCAGCCATGGGATCTCAGAGCACTGAAATTAAACCTTAGAGCTCAGAGATCGAGTCCACCTTCAAGCCCAGTGATCCACGGATCAACTTGTGGCCAACAAGTACACAGTGCTGAAGGCCTTCCTAAAGTTGTCCAACATCCAGTGCTCTTCCCTTCTCCACAGGCAAGAAAAGAAATCAGGCACCAATAGGCCAGGCACAAGTTGTCCCGTCAAGTCCCTCTTGGCCATTTTCCCTCCAAATGGTTCTTGGGGAATAGTCTCCCCCTACACTATCTGTGTGTGGACTGAGCAGAGGCTGATGGCCAGCCATCTCCCTGACCTGCCTCACACCTCTGTTAGGCAGTGTAATGTTAGCCTCACAAATACCCCCTGATCACAGCCTTTCACAGTTTGGAGAATGGGTAGCCTACAATGACACCAGCCAGCTCTCTCTCCTGCCCCACTGCCCAGAGAGAAAGATGCCTTTCTTCCCCTCTTCCTGCTGCTGACACACTCGGGGAAACATTTGTTTTTCAGGGGAAGGACTTGATGGTAACCTGCAACTATACCATTGTGGAGCTAAATCTTGTTTAGTTTGCAAATGTTTTATGTGAAGAATACCAAAAATTGCCCTGACCCTTGCAGACATCACCATGCAGAAGCAGTGGCCTAGCACACTTGTCGTGCTGCTGAAAGGGCTGGGGCTCATACTATGGATTTTCTGCTGGCCTATGTAGAGCCAAGGAAAATGTAGGCTTGTTTTTTGCAGAGCAGAAATACAGTATTGGAAATACAGAGTATCTGAATTATGAATAGATTTAATTTTTTTTCTTACATCTGAACTCATTTACAAGAATGAAGTTTAGCATCATCATACTCTGAATGGGTAGGACCACTTGTAACTGGCTGAACCTGGTTCTGGCCAGCAGTGAAGATGCTGAATGGAAAAGTGTATCACGCCAACACTTTATGCAGAGAAAAACATCCATGCTCAGAGGGTATTTAAGAAGTAATTTGTGCCTGTGCACAGGGCACTACCAAGAAAGCTGCAGCCCAGGCTGAGCTCAGAATAGCAAAAACCATCCCATGT
>NW_008677003.1:42990-52800 GCF_000695815.1 Acanthisitta chloris
CTGAACATGACAACAAGAGACTGGATGAGGAGGGAAGTGAAACAGCTAACTAGTGAGATGAGAATTTGTGTTCAGGCATTTGTGTTCCCTGTACATACAGATCAAATGCCAAAACTTTATGTGGATTTAAAATAAAATTATTTTTAATAATTCCCCAGTTAAAATCTGTTTGCCTGTGGCAAGAACCAAGTCATTCCTTCACTGCCTCAGCTTTGTATTGCTATAGCCTATAAGCTAATTAAGTTAAAATACTATTTCATTTGCCTATACCCAAAGGGAGAGGGTGAAAAAGAGTAAAAATGGCAATTCTAAAGTTGAAAGCACCATGTTTCCTTGATGAATCACCTAAACTCATTAGTTAACTTGAGACAGAGATGCAGTCTCTTCTTCTTTCCTTTCCTGGATTGAATCTGGACATCTTTTAATTTCAGAGGAGAAAGGGGACACGATGATTATTTAACTAAGTAATCTGAAGAAATGAACCTTAATACACACACAGTAGTTTAGATTCCACTCTTTGATAAAATGCCCAAGAGATACACTAGAAGCAAAAAATATCAGAAGGAAAGAATAAAAGATCTTGTGAATGTCATCCGACATTGTTTGAGGATTCCTTACACCACTAGCAACTTCCCCTCCACCCCTTCCATTCTCCTTATTAGCACTCTCTCTCCCCTGAGTCAAATATCTTTAAACATATTCTGTATGAACATTAGGGAGGATTGTTTAGGAATTAATCAAGTAAGCAAACACAGAATAAGTCAATAATGCCCACATGGTTTCTAGCCAACAGGTAACCAGAAAAATACTGAGAATGATGAAAATTGTAAATGTGTACCACATTCACAAATACAAACTGTTTAAAATATTCCACAATTTGCAGCAAAAAAAGTGCTTTATTAAAAGTATTTAATTTTCAATCTTCGAACAGGTCACAGTGAATGACATTAAGATCCAGTAGTCTCTTCTTCAGGTGAAGAGCAATATGTTGCCAGCATACTGAAAATTGTGTTGTTTTTGCAGTTGAAAAAAGCTTGATTATTAGTGATCGAGATGGTCTGTTATTAAAGAATTAGTTGTTACACATTTTGAGATTTGCTTTATCTGAAACATGAGATGAAAAGTCTATCAGTGATCCTAACAAATGTGCTGTCAGTTATATAGGTCTTGAAAACTTTCCAGATTTATAACAAAAGTTAAAGCTCTATGTATGCTCCTCTTCTGCTATACCTGTTAATACATTTAGATTAAATCCTATTAGCTGCTAACATGGACAAAAATCTGAGGCAAAATCCCATATAATGAATACTGATAGTCAATATAGTCATCAACATATATCTTCTCAACAGAAACAAGGAAAACAACATTATTAGTAATTAATTATAGTACATTCAAGTGAGGTGGCTAGACAGGTCACTAGGGGGAAGGTGACACAAACTGCAGATACACCTTTTATTCTGCTGGTAACTTAGTCCCTTAAACTATTTTCCTACTTACTGTTCACAGCTCTCTACCCATGTGCGGAAAACCTGATCAAATGTTCAGCACAGCTGCCACCACCCTGATTTAAGATTTATGCACTGATAAATGAAAGACAACTTTTTAACAGAGAACAGACTCCACAGAAAATTCATGACTTTGTTAAACCATAAGTGTTTCCTATTCAGTGCCTGAAGTGTAGATCGAAATCCATTCTAGATAATGATTGCACTCATCTTACACAGAAAATGCTGCCTTTAAACAGAAATGCTTGTTGCCTGTGCAAAACAAACAAAATCTGTTACCTGGGATATTTGTACAATAATAATTTAGGAGTAATTTCAATGCATCCACTAGAAACAAAACAAACACAAAATCCCCCTGAGGCTAATGGATATAACATCCTGAGAACAGCACCAAGAAATCGCGCATATTTTTAGGATTCTGTAGTCTAAGAAGGTAAAAAAATAGTATGCACAAATATTGTATGCACAAAAGATCTTTTCAGTGCCCAAGAGGCACTGTCCGTACTTATATTAAGATGTAAATTTTAAAATTCAAATCGTGCAATATCACCATTCTATTATTTGGGGAGTGCTATAATGACAGCTATAGAACAAAAGTTATCCATGAAAAAACAGTTTATTGCAAGTCAACATTTTTAAAATAAACTCCGTTTTAAGACAGGACAGACCCTGCAAATCCTGATCTTGACTAAAATTAAAAAATTACTCCTCAAGTTCTGTACAACAATTTGAAACCATTATTTCCCTTCTTCCATTCCAGAGACACAACAGGCATTGCAATGTGGCACTGCATACCACACACTTATTTGCGATCTTGCACTTTGTGAGAGTGGTTCTGATCCATTGCTGTGAAGAACAGGCAGATAGCTGCTGTGATGAACACGTGCACTCCCTCATAGAGCAGTTTTGGAGAGAAGACACTCCATATGAAGAGGTGGTAACGCAGACCTGTCACCAAAACAACATAGATGGCAACGGGGATGGAACGCATCAGAGCGTAGCAGAAACAGCCGTGACCCACTGCCGCTGAATTCCTGGCAACACAAACAGAGGAGTTAATCTCAGGCAAACTTAGTAAAGACAATGGAGTTTCTCCACTCTTTAGCTTTATTTCACAACACAAAAAATACCCACAGATCTCCACTCTGAGTTGGAAAACTGATTATTGACACAATGATGTAACTGATAAAGCTTGTTCTTATCACTTCTATATATCCTATGAAGTGTAAGTGCATTAGGTGCAAGCACAGTAACTGGATTTGTGATAAAGGCACTCAGTAGTTCACCCTACACTCAGATGGTTCTGCGCTATAATATATTCTGTTCTAATTGTTAAAGTTTCCATTAAGCAGTTTCAAGATTGCTTTGTCTCCTGCTGGCCTTCCGATGCCTTTCCATAGGATCTGGATGGTAAAAGGCAGGGAAGGAATACTTCAGTACTCTTCACAAAGCTTCCTAACATGCTCAATGGATAATCGGATGGAGTTTGTGCCCCTTGTAAAGAGCATAAAACTTGCCAGAGTACACTGCTGTTCATAGTCAGTAACATTGTACAAAACAACATAAAAATTGTGCCACTGGAAGACAGACGTAACATTCTGCAGAGAATACTATATTCCTAGGCTTGCAAGAACAATGTAACACATTCTTGTCACAGCTGCTTAGCTCAGCTAGGTCCATTGGGTTGCAAGAAATGCCTGCCCCATATGTAACCTACATGGTCCAAATCTGCCACATCGATGTATTCCAGTGGGTGACAACAGTCAGGTGAGAATGGAAGCGAAAGGGTTTTCTGCACTTTGCCCATTCTCCCTCTCCTGAGGTGCCAACTCAAAGCAATGATGCTGGGTTGGCACCTCCTCCAATTTCCCCAAACCACATCTGCAGAGAGTAAGTCACACCAAACTCAGATGTTTACCACATGAGACAAAAGGAAGGAATAAAGTATTCACTGGAATAATAAGCAGAAAAATTGCCTCTCCCCATTAAAATATTTTTAAATCATCAGTTGCCAAAAGAACACACTGGCAAAAAGTAGAAATGTTTTACACCAAAATCCTGATCTGAGAATCTGTTCTGCTCCTCCCAGTTTTTAATTCTGATCTTGTTCCAAGTAATAACAATTTAAGATGACTAGCACTTCTGTGAGATGTAAATTAGTCACTTATGACTAAGTAAGCTACAGAATGCAGTATTTTACATAAACCTTTAAACTTCTTATTCTTCGAATAAAAATAACTAGGATACTGCTCTGTTTTCCAGTGAAGTCAAGATCGAAATTCCCAAGGCTTTCAGTGGAAGGAAGAACAGGTCATGAAAGCAGAGTTGAAAAATCAACTCAGAACAGCAGGCATGAATGACTGCAAAACATACATTCAGTTCGCAGAAAACTATTTCCCTTGCTGCTCAGCCAAGGAACCTGCGACTCGGGAGTGAACTAGTCTTAGTCTTCAGTGAGCTTGTGTAAATAACCAGCTTTACATTTAGTAACTGATTTTGTTGACAAGGATTAAACAAACTGCAGTTCAGACTTAGCTGGCTTTGCACTGATATGAGTAAAACCAGTATTTGTAGTAAAAACAGTATTTGTAGCAGTTAGATGATACAACTGAATAAACAGAGGAAACGGCTTTTGAATCAGATAGGCAAACAGGCATTTTTAAAATCATTTTTAGACTGGAAAAATGCACTTAACAGACAATCCAGATGAAGGCTACCAGTGTTTGTTGCCATCATATTTATTAAGCTCAATGATGGGATTTTAAAGGGAAACTTAAAAGAGAGAAGTGAGAGTACCCATGGCCTTATACATCCAGGTTGTTCCAGAGCCCCGAATTTTAGTACATTTTTGTGAGAAAGCTCCTAATCATAAATCAACAGTGTCAAAAATTTTTAAAATTGCTGTTTTTTAATTATGAAGAAACTGTTCAGAAGCTTATTTTGAACAGAATCTCAACATAGCAAATGTTCACTTCTTTGGCTCAAAAATTAGGTAGACATAGTATTTTAGTTACTTTATTTTATATGGAAATGAGAGCACAGAGTAATCTTTTCTAGTAACACTTACATTTTGCATTTTCATGTTATGATTACTGGCAAAGAATTCCCCGAGTCAATGGTACACTTCTTTCTGTATTCTGATATCATAAAAATAGTGAACTGCTTTCTGCTCATATAATACCTTTACATCTAGTAGTTCTCTCACTTCACCTCTCAAGAAAACCTGGACACCTCCCTGCAGAGGGAAATCTTGGACAGTTTCACAGTATAATGCAGTGGTGCAATTTAGAGAAGGCAACAAAAGCACACTGTATCCACAAAGTTAAACTGTTAGTGGGGTTCAACAGCAGAATAACTGGGTTTATTTTGGAACTGGTGAAAGGGCTCACATGTGTGTTGTTGCAGAAGCAGCACCGGAATGACTGAGCACAAGCAGTTATACCTACTCAGCTGTTCTGACACTAAGGCAACAACTTAGCTCATTGAGCATATCACCATTCTTTCTTCCTGTTTTGGCCAAATTTTCTGAAGAACTAAGAGTAATGACTTTGTGGGTTCCTTCTGCTCATTCTACATACACAGTGGCCACACGGTCACCAGGCCACAAGGAGCACGGTGGCCAGGGATCAGGCTGCTACTCATAACATGACCATAACAATCCAGCTAGTTCGGCTGGTTCCCAAGTTATTCCAAAAGAAGTCACCGGGAGAACAGGGAAAGCTGGCTGTGGCATGCAACTTGTATCCTACTGTTTATGATCTGGATCACCCAGTAATGAATAACCATGCAATCTCCCAGTGATGTTTCAATGAAAATCATGGACAGGACACATCTAAAGCATCAATCTAACTGCTCCATACTGAACTGTCTTTGCCGCAATTAAAGCCTTCTCTTATTTAGAGGAGAAGAGCATAGAGACACACAAACTGTGCACATTACCTCCATGTTCTGACAAAACCAGCCCAATATTAAGGCCTCTGCACAATGCAGGAGTGAAAAAAGGAATACACAGCCTCCAACTAAACAAGTTAACTTCTGGGAACTTGAATGAGAAATCCAGATGTGTTAAAGATAGCAAAACATATCCAAACTTCATGCAAGAACCAGAAAAAAAAAATGCCTTTGGAGAGTTCTGAAGCAAAGAACACTACAGATTCACGTCACTGTGAACATGCCATATTTAGACTGCAAACATTAAGTATAGTCTAAAGCACATATTGGCTTTCAATAAAAATCATCTCTTCTAATTGAATATTTAATACAGGAAAAATATGGCCAAGAAGTCATGCTATTAATAGGTTTTCTGCTTCTTTGGATCTCCTCAATTCTAACTGCCAATGTTTTGTCAACATATCTTTCACCTCTCAATCTGTCTCTGAGGTGCCATTAAAATGGGTAATACAAGGCTCACAAAACAGAAAAGTTATGAAGCCAAAAAAAGAGAAAGAAAACATATCTCCCAGTTACATAGAATACTTGGCAGATGGTGGCACAGGTTTTGTAGTTTAAAAATCAAGCAAAAACCTCCACAGACAGCCCTGCAAATGCATCCACAAGAAATTTTAAAATACACTGCTCCAACTCTTCTTCCAACACACCAAACTGAATAACTATTATAGAAATATGCAAGCATATAAATGAGGAATACCCTAGTGTTGTGATTTTTCTAGGGTTGAGGAGGAAGGTCATGTTTGGAGGGTTTCAGCACAAAATGTGATGAATCCCTTCAACAAAAGTTATCCTCCAGCATTTCTGCCCTTCCATCTGTTTTCTAATGGAATATCACTGCCTAGATTATGTCTTATTGGGGAGAATCAATTTACCTATTTTAGGGCAATTTTTTAATGTGTTAAGTGGCACATTTCTTTCTAGGCATTCTGCAGTTTCAGTTTGCAAGATCTTCCTGTTTAGAGCTCTCTGAAACATAGCTGGAACCTTGTGAATCTGTCTTGTATATACTAATAAAGGGCTGCAGTTAGAAACAAACCCTGCAGCACTCCGAGTATTTGCTACATCTTAAGAGTATCTGCAATCTGTAGGATATTTCTCTGATCTAAGAAAATATCAACTGTTTGCAGGGAGAACAAATTTGCTACGTCTCTCCCACATGTCCCACTCTCACCTAGTATAATTCTTACAGTGCTATTTTAGATTACAGAACACAATCCTGCATTGTCATGGAAAAACACTTCATATTTTTAGCAGTTTCAAGGGAACCAAAAGTCCTTTGGAAATTTACATGATCAACTCTGGTACGGACTACCAACCAGAACAGCGTTAATTCTATAAAGTCACAATTTTTGTCACCAAATTCCATCAATGGACAGACGCCAAAAAGGGTGGCTGCCAGCAAGATACAAAGGCTGTCGAGTATATATTTCTAACGTGGATATGATGGAACTTAAGCATGACTATTGGCTTTCCTGTGCATTCTTTCCAGGTAAGAAAGATTGAGAAGCTACAACTACCCGAGCAAGGTTAAGTGACTGTGGCAGTAAGTTACAGTGAACTGTAACACATGTGCACTGTACTACAGGGGTCAGCAGGCTCTCACAAAAATTTAGCTGTAAAAGACTATTAAGACCTGAAACTTCAATTCTTTTCATTTCAGCATCAAGAGCAGGAAAAATAGAATCACATCAACGATCTTTCCTGTTTTCATTGCTGGCATAATCAGTTGTGCTGTGAGCTTCCTGACTGCAAAAAAAAATTGTCTCAATCACACAGAACAGGCAGCTCTTCTGAATGGTACCCACTGCTAGCTAACCTCCTTAGAAGAGAACTCTAACTAAAACACAGGGCATGCATTGATTAAGTTTCAAAGTCCTTTTTCCCATATTTAGTCACACTTGGCCCCTAAAATCATTCCGAAGGAACTCCCTAAATTGCTACCTAACAAAGACTTATATTAGACTGCAAGTAGGAGCCCAGTTATGCTGGTATTAGGCCAGAAGGTCTGAACAGTCACTCTGAACAGTCATGCTACTATCATAATTTAATTGCTTGGGCAAGAAATCAACTGTATCAGTAAAGGCTTCTAAAAATCTTGGTAACCTAACTGGAAAGACGTCCACTAGATCCCATTCATCCCCTGCATGTGCTCATTTCCTCAAATACTGATCCTGTGGCAATCAACTTCAAAAGGACTGGAAAATCTACTTTTCAGCTTCACTTGATCACTCTTCACTTTCCCTTATAGCAAAAGGAAAACACTTCACAAACTCAAACATCCATATCTACTTCAGGATTGCAGACAAGGAGGTAACTAAACTGCACTCTAGGCAACATGGTATGTAATCTCTAGGTTTCATCACCACAGAAGCTACTCCTTTCAGAGTTCCTTTGACTCAGGAAAGCAGCTTTCTCCATGTGAGCAATGATGGCTATTGCTGAGTTCCAGCCATTCTTCAAACACAGGATTTGCATGAAATCCCTAGTACTATGCTTGACATGTTTTTCTTCACTACTTCTCTGGTGGGCCATACTAGTATATGTGCAGTGACTGTTCCTGCTTGTAATCACTGCCTCAAATGATCCCGATAGTCTCTGTTCAAGTTAATCCTTAGCACATGTTAACTCAGTTCAGTTCCAAGAAAACAAAAAAAGTAGAATCAGTCTATTTCAGTTGACACTGTCCCAGACTTTAAAGCAACAAGATCAAATCATCAAAATTCCTAAAAAGCAAAACACAAATTGTAACTATGTCAAAGCTCAGTACTGGGCAATTTTCTGCAAGTGTTCTTCCAAAATTCACTTGGCACTCCAGAAAACTTCTGGTAGAAGAAAACCTGAAGCATTTTACATTGGCACAATACATGCAGAGAATAATAAGAAAATTTATAGCTTGATTTTCTGTTAAGGTGCATCTACAGGCTTTCCTGCCCCTTTTTGTAAACAAATACTTATGCTTCATTATCTTAGCTAAAGGTGTAAAGAAAAATTGCATCAGACAATTGCTCTTGACAGGCAGGGTCTGTTACCAAGTTATTCAAATAAATTCAGACATAACAGTTTAGAATACACCAGTCTAACAGTACATGTCAACAGTGACACAAGGCATTTCTAGAAAGGTGAAGCACAAATTATTTAAGTAATGGGTAGGAAATTATTGAAGTATGGGTACAAGGCTGCCAAGGGTGGTGATCGATGTTTTTTACTCAGGCTGGCAACTACTCACAAGTAGGGTTCTGCTGGGATTGATACTGAGCCACAAAGAGTTCAACACTTTCAAAAATGCTCTGGATGACTTTGAATATGTTTGGTGGGTCAAGGAACTTAAAACAACAACTCTGAGGAAAATGTGGACATCACTTGTGAGACAGAGAGAGGTAGAGAGAGCAAAGAAGAGAGAAGAATGAGGGCAATAGCAAGGAAAGGGGAAAGCTTGACAGCAAAAACAGGAGAGAGAAGAGCAGAGAGAGTGCAGGAGGAGGAGAGTGGAAGCAGGAGAGTGAGAAGGGGGAAATAAGAGAAAGGTGTAAGGGACCTTTAAGAAATGTTTGTTTTGACAGTGCCTGGCTTTGACAGCTTGTTGTGTGGCAAAAGCCTTGGACTCTGCCTCAAAGCTTGCCGAGTTACATGATATCTCCAGCTGTAGCTGGACTGGAAAACAGGTCTATACCTCTGGCGATGGCTGGACTGAAAGCAGAGACAATAACAAGTCACCGTAAACCTCTAACTGCAGCCCAGGAGATAACAGGACTCCTCTGTCCACCATAAATCTCTAGCTGAGATAATGAAATGCCACTGTCCAGCACAAATCCCTAGCTCCACCTGGACCACAACCTTCCCAGGACAGCTGCAAAGTGCCTGCGCTGGGAATCACTATGTGCTGACCAAGCAACTCAAGGGCAGCTGATCAATCCTGGCAGAGCCCTATAAAAAAGCAGCAGCATCCGGAGTGTGTGTGTGTGCACCCACCACTGAAGAAAAGATGACTACGGATCACCAAAACACCACTGGATCCATGGTGGTGACTATCTCTGCTTTTGCATCTCAAATCGTGCTTACTTCCCCCTCTCCTATTTCTATCTCTCCCACTGCCCCTTCTGCTCCTTGTGTGACCAGTAATAAAATCCACTTGCTGGTGGTATTTGACCTTGACTGTGTCTTAATTCACACTGGGGGGATCATGTGAACCTTCCTGTGTCTTATTACACCGAGACAGAAGGGAGTGTGAGGGAAGAGAGAGGTACATGGGACAAGCAGGGCAGAAGATGTAGGGAGAGAGGACAGGGACAGGAAGAGGGGGAATACTGGAGAAAGAGGGAGAGGAGAATCGAGATGGAGACATACAGAAAGAAAG
>NW_008677003.1:52868-53267 GCF_000695815.1 Acanthisitta chloris
ATGAAGGGAGAAAGGGTGGGGATAAGGGGCAATAAAACAGAGAAGTGAAGACCCAGGAAGGAAGGCTACAGAGGGAGGCAGAGACAAAGACAATGATATACAAAGAGACCATGATATAAGCAAAGAGAACAAGGAATCAAGGTGGAGTGGTGAGACACCTGAACAGGTTGCCCGGGGAAGTGGTGGCTGCCCCAACCCTGGCAGCATTCAAAGCCAGGCTGGATGAGCCCTTGAGCAACCTGGTCTAGTGAGGAGGGAGTGGGTAAGACAGTGAGCATGACATGAGACAAAGAGGGAAAATTGCACGAGAGAGACACAACAAGCCCAGGACAGAAATAAATAGTATGCAAGAGAGAACATGCACAGGAAAGTGCAAAAGCCCTCACATGCAAGAAAGAG
>NW_008677003.1:53303-54625 GCF_000695815.1 Acanthisitta chloris
AGAGAGAGGGAGCACAAGAAGGAAAAAGGACAAAGTGCATGCAAGAGACAGAGCAGCATGAATGTGTGAGAGAGAAGCGACTGAGATTATGGGAAAGAATACACAACTACACACAATCTATAAGGAAAGCAGATACATGAGACAGAGTCGAAGACAGAGCGTAAATGAGAGAGGGGGAAAGAATGCAAGACAAAGCGTGTACAGGAGGTAAGCATGAGATACAGGGAAAGCCTGACACAAAGGAAGTGTCTAAGACAGGAAGGGAAAATAAAGCTGCTAGCAAAAGTGCAAGGCAGACAAAGCACAACAAAAAGCAAGTAAAGCACATGTAAGATATGTGAAGTGCAGAGGAAAGTGCAGACAGCAGGAAAACAGGCAAAGGAAAAAGGGAAGCATGATGAGACAGTGATTGTGATAAAGCATATGACAAAGATAGGGTAAATGTGCCTAAGAGAAAGAAAGCAAGAAAGAGCAGGAAAGTGCATCAGTGAGAGAGGGACGATGAAATAGAGAGAGGAGGTACAGTGTGCCAGAAAGGAAGGGAAAGCACACACATTAAAGGAACAGTGCATGACAGAGTAGTAGTTGGGGGGGAGGGGGAGAAGTCACGAAATTATTAGAAAATGTGAAGAGTGAGAGAGGGGAACATATGCACAGGACAGAGGTAAAGCACGTAAGAGAGGGAAGAAAGCCTTACATGACAGCGAGGAAGAGAAACCATCCAAGAGGGAGTGAAAAAGGGTAAGACAGATGTTCAACCAAGCAAGAAACTATTTGAGAGGGAAAGTAGGCACAAGAGGGGAACATATGCTGAATGAGAGAGCTCAAGAGAGCATGAACGTGATACACATTCACAGTAGAGACAAGGAATACTTGAGCAAACATGAGAAAAAATATGTATAAGAAAGTGAAAAAGCACATCAGAGAGGGAATGCGCATGACAGAGCAGAAAACTGAGTAAGAGAAAGCAGAGAGAAATACGAAAACCATAAGAGAAAGATGAAGAAAATCAGAGAAAGAGAGGGGAAATGTACCAAAGACAGAAAATGAAAGCGAATGGGGAGGGTGTGCACATATGGGGAAGTGAGAGAGAAAATGAGGAGCGTGCACAAGAGAGGGGAAAGGTGCAACATAAAGAACAAATGCCAGAGAGGGGGAAAGGCATGCTAAAAAAGACAGGAAAATATGTGAGAGGGAATATATGTATAGAAAAAAGAAGGTATGTTAATTAGAGATGGAATGCACATGTAAAAGAGCAAAAGTATGTGACAGAATAGGAAAGTGCACAAGAGAGAGGGAAAGCCTGCAAGCCAGGGAGGGAG
>NW_008677003.1:54684-55419 GCF_000695815.1 Acanthisitta chloris
CAATAGAGGGAAAGCACAAGCAAGAAAGAGAAGGTAAGAATATTCAATAGATGGAAAGTGGAAGACAGCAAGACAGGGAAAGTGTGCAAGAGAAGAAAACCACATGCAGAAGAGGGAGGTGGGATGCACTACAGAGAGAGGAGGAAAGCATGTATGCAAGAGAGGGGAAATGAGAGACAGGAGGAAACAAATGATAGAGAGTGAAGCAAAGAGAGAGGGGAAGTATATTCACACACAAAGTACACAAGGCCAAGCAAGGAAAACTGCATTACACAAAATGAAAAGCACATGAAACAAAGTAAAAGCATGCATGAGAGTGAAAGCATTCTAGAAATTAAAAGCATGAACTAAAAGCAAAGTGTGGAAAAAATGAGAGGGATGAAATGTGTGATAGCATGAGCAAAAGAGGAGAAGAGGTGAAATGAAAAAGCAAGTGAAGGCAGGAGGAAGCGAGAGGCGGTGTGCATGAGGACAGAAAAGTACAAGCAAGAAAGATTCGAAGACTGTTCAACAGAAACTAAATGTGGTAAAGGGAAAACATTAAAGATAGTGAAGTACAGAAAAGAAACAAAATGTGTGAGAGAGAACCCACAAGAAAAGGAGAAAAAATTATGGAGGGCAGTAAGGATAGGGAAGAGCATATGTAGACGAGTAGGAGCCAAGAAAAGCATGCTAGGAAGGGAAACCCTGTGAGGAAAGTGTGAGAAAGCAAGCAAGAAAGTGAGAGAGGGAAGT
>NW_008677003.1:55464-56936 GCF_000695815.1 Acanthisitta chloris
CACAAGCATGAGCAAGAGGAAATGTGCATGGCCACGAGGAGAGACAAAAAGGGGGCACAAGAGCAAGAGCGGAAATTTGTGAGAGATACAAAGAGGAAAGCATACGTACAAGAGAGAAGGAATTCATGTATGAGGAGTGGAGGGGGAAGTAAACCATACAAGTGAGTGGGAAGGAATGCACACACAGTAGAGGTAAAGCGCACACAGGAGGAGAAGCACATGCAACACTGGGAAAGTGCAGGCATGCAAAAGAAAAGGAAAGCGCATATGGAGGAGCAGGAAAGCATACCAATGGAGAGGGAAAGCACAAGAGAAAGCGAGCACTGGAAAGAAGGCAAAAGAAAGAGAAAGTGCATGAAACTGGATGCTCAAATGAAAGGTATAGTGTATGGAAGTGAAAGCATACATGACAAGGCAAATGTGACAGAGAAGCTGGAAAATTGAGACTGAAAGCATGAGAGAGGACAAGTGTGTGAGAGAGCTTGAGTACGCCAGGTTACAAATAATGGCTTGCACAAGAGAAGGAGAGCATGTGATGGAGAAACTGAGATAGAAAGTGTGATTACAACTCAAAAAGCTCATAATGCAGAGAAGGAAAGCTTACATAAGGGAGGCAAAAAGCATGCAAGAGTAGTAAACACCACGCAGTAGAGGCAACAGGCATGCCAGACGCACGAAGTATGTGCACGACAGGGAGAGCACATGTGAGAGAGGAAGTTGGCCATGAAAGGAAAATATACAAAAGAGGAAACATAAAAGATGCTGAGAAAGATAAAGTGGCAGATGACAGAATAGTCAATATATAGAAATTATGATATAGGGGGATATATTATATTATTATATTATGATATAGTGGTTGTGAAAGAAATGTAGGGGCAGCGAGAAAGAGATAAAGAGATGCAGGGATGATGAGACAAGAAGGCAACATGAGAGAGCATGAGAGAGGAAAGAGCATGGGGAAGATGGGGGGATGATCAGAAAAGCGTGTGAGAGAAAAGGAAAACGAGAAATGGAAAAGCAAGAGGAGGGATAATGAGAGATCAAAAGGGGCAGCACAAGAGAAAGGGAGGAAAGGAACACTAGAACACAGGAAACTGATAGCAAGAATAAGAAGTGTAAGCACGACGGAAATTTGGGTGCCT
The DNA here is from genome assembly GCF_000695815.1 of Acanthisitta chloris. Lineage (NCBI taxonomy): Eukaryota > Metazoa > Chordata > Aves > Passeriformes > Acanthisittidae > Acanthisitta > Acanthisitta chloris. Next base: position 56,607 of record NW_008677003.1, read on the forward strand.
TGTACAGCAATGCAAGAGAGGGGGCAGCAAAAGAGCAAAGTGACACAGAGAAGGGTGTGCAAGAGAAAGACGACACATAAGCAAGTGAAGACACGTAAGAGAATATGGAAAGCAAGAGAAGGGGCCAGAGTGCAGCCAAGGAGAAGGAATGCACATTCAAGAGAGAGAGTATGAACATCCAAAACAGTAGCAAGAGCATATGACAGAGTGAAGAATACAATGAGAGAAAGAAAGCTAGAGAAAGCGTGAAGGGTAGCAAGTGAGAGAAGGTCAGAACACTAGAGAGCAAGGTACCAAACTAGAGGGGGAAAGCAGTGGCAAGAGACTGAA